>NW_028317933.1:16317500-16619166 GCF_062004578.1 Staurois parvus
CTAAAATATATCTAAGAATAAAAACTGGCACATGCATGAACTGTCTTCTGAGCAAGATTGATCATTCATATATTATTCCAAGAAATCTGATTTTGCACCAACTGTAACACAGCAGAAGTCAGGAAAGAGCTGAATGGAAAGGGGCAGAGCTTCATATCAACACCACTGCGCAATATTAAACCTGGGTTCACACTTGTGCGGTGCGGTATATTGCATGTGATTTGCACAGGAACTGCACTGCATGCCTGTGCAAATCACATGCGATTTTTGTACGGTGCGATTGGAGCCATACATTTTATATGAATCTAATCACACCACACCTGCACCAAAAAGGTACA
This sequence comes from Staurois parvus, assembly GCF_062004578.1. Taxonomy (NCBI): domain Eukaryota; kingdom Metazoa; phylum Chordata; class Amphibia; order Anura; family Ranidae; genus Staurois; species Staurois parvus. The sequence continues at coordinate 16,317,839 of NW_028317933.1, forward strand.
GGACCCTTTTTTGGTCCGCACTAGAATTGGATCGCATGGGTATTCACATCCATGTGATCCGATTCGGCACATCGCACTGCGTTTTGCGGACCGCTTTCGGGGTGTTGCTAACTTAACATACACACCCGCAGCGGTTCGCATGAACAGGGTGCGATTCTGATACGGTGCGGAATTCACACAGAAAATGCTGCAAATTCCGCACCGCATCAGTGTGAACCAGGGTTAAAGTAGAACTATAACCATAGCCAAACAGGAAGTGAGAGAAACCCCTTAAAATTAAGGAAATTCTTTCGGAACCTCCAGGTTACCAGAACTAGGGTCCCATTGGAAGGTTTACCCTCTATTACTTTTTTGGGGACAACCCAAAATTTGGGATTTTCCTTTACTTTCACTTTTAATGATAATGGTAAACAGGGCAAATAGAGAGAGTGAATCTCAAAGACTGCAATAAAAACTGACAAGTGTTCTAATCCCTCTGCACTCTGTCCAAAAAAAAAAAAAGAAAAAAAAAGTTTTGTCTTTAGTTATATTTTAAGGAAATGATGTTTGGCATTCCATTTGTTCTTGAGATTCTTCTTTCACAATGGCAGCCTGAGAAACGTTTATACATGAGGCTGAAGATCTTTCACCTAACTAAAAGGCAAAGAGACACAAATATGCCATGCCCCTGCATATGAGTGCCAGGTTTCATTGTGGAACAAAGCCAATGTTGTATGATCTCATCAATCAGGAAGTTGTATCTGTGCATCTTGTTGGGTGACATATAAATACGTGGGACTCACCATCAAAGTCAATCTTTCCATCATTGTTTTTGTCTCCATCCTTCATGAGCTCTTCAATCTCTTCATCTGTAATGCTTTCCCCTGAAGAACGCAGGATCTCACCCAACTCTTCACTATCAATGTATCCATCAGCATTTCTGAATGAAAGGACAGACATTCTTAGGGAGCAGGAATGCTACAACATCCATGTAAATGTGCACAGGTATCTGCATCTAACCAAGTGAAGGGTTAATGAATATGGATAGGAAGCCAGCACTTACTTGTCAAAGATGCGGAAGCATTCAGCCAATTCCTCTTCACTTTTTCCTTGCGCATCCTCTTTCATCTGGCGCACCATCATGACCAAGAACTCTTCAAAGTCGATGGTACCGCTGCCTGCAAGATATCATGGGTGTTACCTCATATCTTGGTCCAGTACACAGCACATCTTCACATGTATATTATATGCCTCAAAGAAACAGGTGACCATTCAGTTCTAAAATGCCACAGATCTTGTCTATGACATACAGTATTTGTGACATATTGTACTGTACACAATGGACTATACAGTAGTCAATTTTGAGAAAGTGCCATCTTTTAAGGTGACCACACAAAGTATGGTTATTGTAGAATATCAGGGCTTTAAGGGCTTGTATAAATGCACATCAAATGCAGGTCAGCAGATTGCAGAGCAGGGGTGGACTGACCATTTGTGCAATTGAGCACTGCCCGAGGGCCCGGGGTCAGTAGGGGGCCCCATGAGATGCCCCTGGTACCTTTCATAGGCTTTTTTTGGGTGTGGTTTGAGTGTGCGCAAGGACATAGGGGCCCATGATCCCCTATTGCCCGGGGGGCCCCATGAATTGTCAGTCCACCCCTGGTGCAGAGGCAGCATTTGTCCTGCTTTTCAGAATGTTTCTTTGGATGTTGCAGGTCTTATTATTATGTGTTTTGTTTTGCAGGTCATAGACAACCTTTTCTTGACAAATGTTGCATTTGGCCTTCAACACATGCGTTTGAGCAGCACTGCGTTTGAATGAAAACGGCTGCATTTGATATAAACATCTGTCCACATGAACCCTTTTACAATTCAGAGACATTCGAATCGGGAAGGACATTGGGGAATTGTTTGTCATTTATTCAGATCATGTTTGTATAACTAGGCTATGCATGTGTTGAAGGGGAGGAATGTAAGCCTCATCAGTGGCTTTTTCATTCATGGCTGAAGCAAAAAACAATTCCCATAGAAATTAGAAAAAACATTTAATTCAATGACTATTTCAAGCAGGGGCGGACTGAAAACTCATGGGGCCCCCGGGCAATAGGGGATCATGGGGCCCCTGAGTCCTTGCCCAAACTCAAAAAAGCCTATGAAAAAGGTACCAGGGGCATCTCATGGGGCCCCCTACTGACCCCGGGCCCTCGCTTCCAAATGGTCAGTCCGCCCCTGATTTCAAGACTATCTAGGTGTGTCTTCCAAAATCAATAAACATAATGGTCATGGATTGAGCTGGCCAAAAAGCTCAATTGTGCAATGTTAATCTTATGTACGTGGCTACCTTTGGACCTCATTTACTTTGGTGTGGGCAAAGTTATTTTCAATATTCAGATATCAAAAACCAGAATAGTAGGAGAGAGGCCGTGTCTTCTTGTCTGTGTAGTCCATGTTGTCATCCACGTGACTTGTGTGCCAGTGTTTTGGGTTTATTCAAATTTTCTGTAAATATGTATGGCAACATTTTTCAAAATTTTGGCCATCAGTTAGTCAAGCTTATGCACAAGGCCATCAAAGGCTATCTGTCCTAAACTCACCATCTTCATCTACTTCCTCAATGATTGCATCCAACTCTTCTTTGGTTGGGGTCTGTCCAAGCATCCTCATGACAGTACCCAACTCCTTGGTGCTGATGTCACCGCCACCATCAGTGTCAAACATGTCAAAGGCGGCCTTGAACTCTGTTAACAGAGAAAAGAAAAGATTTTGATTTTTGTGCTTTCCCATTGTAATAGGTAATTTTAATTCACTGTTCCTTACTAACTCACTCATTCAATGATCACTTCACATAAATCAGTCTGTTTCCTAAGATTTTGTGCTATCTTTTTACTTCCATCACAATGAATCTTGCCAATGCATTACATTTCTCTATGCTGTTTAAAATTCTGCTTCTCGCGCTATCAATAATCCTCTGAAACCGGAGAACGGCTGTGAAATTCCTTCCTTACCATCTACATTTTAATGCCCTTTTTACCTCTACAAAGTGTCATTTTCTCCTTTATCTAGTGTTATTTGCCCCTTATATATACAAATGGACATTTTGTCCCTTATATATACAAATGGACCGGTCTCAAGAGGACAATAGGGGCATCAATTTCTGAATTTCTAATCAGAAATGACTGGAAAGTCTTTTTAAAAATGCTAACTATCCCTCTCTGGCTTCAAAACAATTTGAGTTACTGACCTCATAAACGTAAGCAGCTAGAATGAAGTCATAATACCAAACCTCGTATACCTGTTCTATGTCAATAGGCCATACAATATAGAAGCCAGGGGACTAACATGACAGCTATGCAACTAGTATTTTAGAAAGAGAGGTCAGCACTGGCAACCCCATTTTTTACTTATGACAGGTTACCTATATTTGGTGGTGTTTCTCAAAATACAAATGAAATTTTACGGCAGTGATGCTCAGTCATATGTGGCCATTCGGTATCACTTATATGGCCATCCTTTTAGATAAATTTTCCTCTTTCATTTATGATAAATATATTAGTGTTGGATAGTGAATCCTGCAATAGTATCACGTTAAATACTGATGGCCAATACTGCTAAGACTGCCGATTTCAGCCTCACTATATTAAAGGCAGTCTGTATTGCAAGTTAATTCATCGGATAAACCAAATATTATCCTGTATCCAAAATATTGGTGATCACTCATTATTCTATTAGATGCTACTTTTCTAGCAGAAGTCTGACACCTAGACATTTGTGGACTTCACATGGTGAATAAGAACTCATACAACCAATCAGAAAACAGATTTCAATTAGTCTTTCACTGTAAGCTTACCAAAATATTAATTCTTTCTATGAAATCCTGCACATGACTACATAATAAAGTTTATTAAGCCTACAAAGAAGTTTATTAAGCCTTTTTTAACCCTAGAATATTTCTCCTGTGAGACTTTCATAATCTTTCTCTTACACATGAAAATGATAAAGGACTGAGTTGTCTCTAAGACTCTCCTTAATTATCTCGTCCATTACATGACAATCCAAATCATTTGTGGAGAAGAGGCCTTAAGAGACTACTCGGCATACATGTCTTCAATCACACATTTAAATCAGATACATAATTTGGTAAACACAATCTGACACACCAAGCCCAGATCAAAGGTATGCACCATATAAGTAGCAGCAGCAAATGAGGATTATGAATTTATGTTTAAAGTTTCATGATGGCCAGAAAGACGGGCCAGTGAAAGTGTCTTTTTTAAGGAAGATGTCAAATTGATTGCATGATCCCAGGCTAAGAAAATGTTGGACACCACTGATCTAGGCTTCACCGAATACTACAAAGTATCAAGTACAAGGAGACTTACCAGCGATCATTTCCTCGCTGAGGAAGGACCTCGCGTCCATCTGCTGGTCTGTAGGCTGCAAACCAAAGATATGCTCATTATTGATCCATCATCCATTAACTCATCTTAAGAAAAGACCTAACCCTTAATACTCTACTCCATGTTTTAGTAATGCCTTCAAAATCAGCCAGGAGCCAGGCCTGCAAGTGCCGATTTGTGCAGAGCAAACAGCCCTGGGTATTCCTTCAACCACCAAAACAAAAGCATCAGGGGCTTCAAGTAATAAAGAGTATCCACAAGAGCTGGGAGCACAAACAACGTCTTCTGTGAGGTCTGATATGAGGAGTTCCAAAAAGCCCCATTACACCAGACACGGGCAAACTTTCATTAAAAATAACCAGGAAAAAAAATTAAAAAAAAATGAAATATTGTAGGGCACAACAAAAGAGAAGATTAGATGAATGGAGGATAAGGAGGCATTGGTACAGACGTCTCTATAACGCAGACTGACCTGCGCCATGGTGCTTGGGGACACAGGGCTTCGTCACAGCACTATGTCCACGGATGACTGAACCCCAAGAGGTTGCTGCAGGTGTCCAAAAGATAAGAGCTGGTATAATTAGCAGACACTTCAAGGCTCCTTATAGGGAGTGGAGTTTAGACGGGGATTGGGTTACCTCCTCACATATGAACCCCCTAAGGCTGGCAGAGATGGATATGAACTGAAGCTGCCAAATTACTAAATATACTCTCTGCAGACAGAGCAAGTTTCCCTGAAATAGGCAGAATACTGAGTGTCCATTATGCTTTACTTTAGCTTTTCTCTGTATAATAGTTTTATGACCATTATGTTTTCCCACTTTCTTCCTACACATCCTACGTTCGACCTAAGCTCATTCAAGAAATATGTCTTCTGGCACCAAGAAACTGACAGTAACACAGGCTATTTAGGAGACTGCAGAATATATTACTTTCAGTATATGCAAATCTTTGTGGGTAATGTGAAAAGTTATAGAGATTAAGATGTATTAAGGAACTGTGTCATACAAATACACGTATAAGATTCTAGGATTCTGCAGTTTAACCCAGTTTCATCTTTTGTATCGTGCAAATGTATCTTCAGCCAGATGTTTTATTTCAGTTTTGAATATAATGGGAAAGGATTAGAACCTCTCTTAGATTTTTACTGCTGTCCAAGACTTTATTGGGAAGATTTCTCCTATCTTTGGGCCCATTCAGATGTTCTGGTATATTGCGCTAACATGCATTTTTTAATTTTCCATTGAGGCTGTCCATTCAAATGAATGGGCTGGAAATGCACCACAATGTCTATAAAAAGGACATACAGCATTCATAGCAACGCAGCACACTACAATGCATGGCAGTGCATTACCATGCATTGGAGCTGCACTGCCTTAGTGCACCTGGGTGCCATTCAAAATAAATGGCACTAATGCACATAATGTGGTTTTCCTCTGCTCAGTAGAAAGAGTGTGTTTCGGCCAGGGATGGACTGACAACTCATGGGGTCCCCGGGAAATAGGGGATCATGGGGCCCATGTGTCCTCGCCCACACTCAAACCACACCCAAAAAAATCTATGAAAGGTACCAGGGGCATCTCATGGGGCCCCCTTCTGACCCCGGGCCTTTGGGCAATGCCCGAGAGACCAAATGGTCAGTCCGCCCCTGGTTTCGGCCCATGTTGTCCTGGTAACCATGACAGAAAGTTAGGAAAAATCTGCAACAGGGACACAAACTGCATTTTTGTGTAGAGTATGTGAAGGTTAGAACCCCTATCAGATTTTTTTGCTAATGCAGATTTTCTCTAAGTTTCTGTTTGGTGATTGTCATTGCGGTAAAAAATAAAAAAAAAATCTCTCCAATGAGACATTAGACAGCAATAATAACCTGCTCTAGGAATTAGGTAGATGGCACTGGAACCTAAAGCTAGAAATAGGTGATAGCCCTTTTCTTCAGATTGCTGTCATTTTGTTAGTCTGATTCTTGTATACTAAGGGCTGTTTATAACTTTCACACAAGATCCGGTTAGTCATATGTGTGAATCTTGGATGAAAGTTGTGTCAATCTTGGGTGGAAAAATTGATAACCAGACCTCTAAGCCCTGGTTCACACTGATGCAGTGTGGAACTCGCAGCGTTTTCTGTGCGAATTCCGCATCAGAATCGCAACCCGTTCATGCGAACCGCTGCAGGTGTGTATGTTAACAACACCCCAAAAGTGGTCCGCAATTGGTGCAGAATTGGATTGCATAAGTGTGAATACCCATGCGATCTGATTCTAGTGCGGGCCAAAATAAAGGTCCTGCATGTTTTTGGTGCGGGTGCAGTGCGATTAGAGCCATACATAATGTATGGCTCTGATCGCAACACACGCAAATCGTATGTGATTTGCACAGGAATGCGGTGCGGTCCCTGTGTGCATCACATGCAATATACTGCACGGCATGTATGTGAACTCGGGCTAAGAGTGATCCTTGGGAGACAGCATTGATAACTGGGCCTCTAAGTGTGAATCCTAGGTGACAACATTGACAACCAGACTTCTACGTGTGAATCCTGGGTGAAAGCATTTATACCAGACCTCCAAGTGCTTTTATACACATTTTTTTCTTGGATAGAATAGGTAAAGGTTGACACCTTTGACAGGTCTGTATAGCTGTCTGTGACCTGCTGGGGATTTACCTGTATTTGTCTTGATGAGCACTGAGACCAGGACATGAAGTGGTGGGACATCCAACATTTGATGCTACAGAACAGGAGTTAAAGAGGTTTGTTTTCTAAACCTGAAATGGGCAAAATCAGGCCCACTTCTGTAGATAAATCAATTAGCTTCTAACCTCAGCTTGTTCAATTTAGCTTTGACATAAAAACCTGGAAGCTGACTGATTTCTATGCAGAAGTGGGCCTAATTTTACACTCTCCAGCTTTAGTAAATAAACCCCAAAGTGTCATTAAACCCAAATCATCAAAAACTGTCAATACATGCAATATTACATTGTGTTCATACTCATCCTCTAGGGCACAGGTGGCAAACTAGCGGCCCTACAGCTATTGCCAAACTACAAGTCCCATGAGACATTGCAAGATTGACAGTTACAAGCATGACTCCCAAAGGTAGAGCCATGATGGGACTTGTAGTTTCGCAACAGCTGGAGGGCCACCAGTTTGACACCCCTGCTTTAGAGCATTTGTTTTCTGTAGACTGCAAAAATCCTGGTTGATCCTACTATTCACTGCCCCTCCCTCCGTGTCAGTGTCCCCGCTGCAGCCTGAGATTGTGTAGACCAGCTGTTGACATCTACTAAGCATGCTCCAGTTTCAGTGCCCTTCTAAACAGTTAATTTCATCGTTTTTTTTTATCTGTGCAAACCATGTGCCTATAGAGTCACACATGTAGGTGTATACATAGTGGTAAAAGACAGTCCGCTCCCTCCCACCTCCTCCATGACCTCATATTGCCAAACACTATGAGGGCAGGATATAAGATGGTGATTGATGGAGGCTTCACCTCCCTGATAGTCCCAGCACATACACACCATAGACACAGGCTGGAGGAGCATGACACAGCCTGCGATTGAAAGAACCTCCTCTAGATCTCTTCAAAGTGAAAGCTATTGTTGGTCAACTTAAACTCCACCTACATCATGTTATTGCAAAAAAATAATAAACATTTGCTTTGAAATATAGATTTGTTTAAAGCTTTCAAACATTTAGTTGCTATTAGTTATTAATTTGAATTCTCTATTCTGAAAACTTTTTCATGTCATGTGACCAGAACAGCACCAATCAACGCTGTACAGGCACAGATCCATATATCGGCAGAATACTAGAAACTCCTCCCTCAGAACTTTCCCTTAGACCTGGGAAATGTCATGTGACCTCAGACTTCAGATGATTTTTTTTTATATTAAATTAAATACAGTGGCAGGATCGTTATACATAAGTAGAAGGTATGATGGCAATTAAAATGTATTACTTTAGGGATGATCTTTCAATGAAGATACCTGTTCAAGTCCCAAATGTCTAAGAGGAGATCTCATTTTGGAGAGATTTCATCCTACTTCCTGTTGTATTCCCAGGACAGCACAAGAGGGGAAATCTCCCAAACATGGGCGGACTGACAACTCATGGGGCCTCGGGCAATAGGGAATCATGGGGCCCTTGTGTCCTTGCCCAAACTCAAAAAAGCCTATGAAAAAGGTACCAGAGGCATCTCATGGGGCCCCCTACTAACCCCGGGCCCTCGGGCAGTGCCCGAGTTTCCAAATGGTCAGTCCGCTCCTGCTCCCAAATGGAACACAGACCACGGTCACATAATCGGGGTTTTAACCATTTCTATCTAATTTGGCATTAACTATGCTTGTGAAGTGCATGTTCATTGGAAACTCTGGTTTGTTCCAACTTCCCTGCACATGATCAGCTGTTTGGGGTATACGGCATGAACATTACAGAAGCACGGCTGTGGCGCTCACGTGTAAAAGGAATAAGTCAAGTTTTACCCTAATTACCATAAAGCAATAAAAATTGCAATGGCTAGCAAAATGCATAACGAGCTCCTGATTTAGTAGTACACATCTGAGCCACTTTGATGTCATTACTCAAACTGCAATCAGAATAAACTGATTCAAATGCTAAAATGAAGAGTGAATTTGCATGTTCGCATGTATTTGCATATATGCAAACTGTTTTTTTTTACCTACTCTGGTAAAATAGGAAAAAAATACTTAAACTTCGGGTGCCGTGCAGAATAAAGGCACTGCAAGCACCAGTAACACACGTAAAGTGCCCTATCACAACACATCGAATTGCAAAGATGTTCGTGGGCCCTTCGAATTTTAACATTATAATATATATAATCTTTAACTGAATGACATATAGCTCGCTAAAGCACTGTGGATCATATACAACTCCCATGGTGTTTCTTTAACCTCCCTGGCGATATGATTATATCAGATTTTTGGTGCTGAAAGCGGTACCATTATTTTGCATGGAAATTTGGCGTTTTATATTGTAGGCCTGTAATTTTTAGGAATAACTCACTGAAATCTGTCCGAACAAGAGTCTAGTAAACATCCCGGGTAGGATAAAACTTGAAACACGAAATCATAAATTATAATTTAATAAATAATCATAAAAAATAATAACATAATAATAATACATTTAATTCAATAATGTAATCAAACCAAAAACACTGAAATTTGAAATAGAGCACCAAGTTCGCACATCGCTGAGCAAAGTCGCAAAATCGTTTTCAGTGTTTGATGACGAATTTCTCCACGAATCATTATCACTCAATTCTGCAAGTGGTTCTGATTTACTATCGCTGTTCTCTAGCTGGTCTAAAACCACTTTTGACCTAAAGTGACGCTTTTTAGACACCATGGACTTTTCGAAGTTTCCAGGCAGAAAGAACAGTAAAAATGCAGGCAGGGCACAGGACAAAGCAGTAGGGACAAAATGTATGTGAAATGGTTTGAAACAGTAATGTTTTACTATGTCATTTTCGTTTATTAGAAAATGCCAGTTTCTAAAATTTCCGGTTCCGGCTTCCGTACGTCCCGACGCTCACAGGGACCAAAACACGGAAGCCGGAGGAGATGGCCAGGGACGCTGCAGGGGACACATCGCGGGAGCGAATGACAAGGTAAGCCCTGCAGGGAATCCCTGAGCAACGCCGCATGGTAAACCCGAGTGTAGCTCGGGGTTACCGCTCTTGGTACTGAAATTTTACCCCGAGCTACACTCCGGAATACCGCCAGGGAGGTTAACATATAACTAAAGGCAAACATTTTTTTTTTTACTTTTGGAGAGGGTTTAGAACACCTGTCAGGTTTTTATTGCCCTCTGTGTCCCTGTAAAGGTGGGAATGCACGATTAGAAAATTGGCCGATTGGTCATGCGACGACCAAGAGGCGTTCGTTCGTTGGTCGAAATCGTGGCCCACATTAACCAATCTAAAAAAATCGCTCGTTGGGCAATACGTAGTGTTGACGTCTTCCGTATAAATGGAAATGATGCAGTGTGCGTGTGACCTTGTAGCCACGCCCTTCCGGCCAGAACGAGTGATATACACAACAATTACCAGCAATGAGTATAATGTGGTTTATTACATGACCTATATACATAAATAGTGATACATAAAATATAATCTGCAGAAATCTGGTTTTATTATCTCATTAGGCCAATCTACTTTTAACATTTGGATTTTTTGTTCGTGTTTACGAAGATTCCTTGGACATAAACATCCGAGTCATCTTCTGTTTCTGCTCATGCGTGATAGATTTTTTTTGTACCATCGTATGCGAAACGACAACATTTTTGATGGTTGTTCAACCAGATTTTTTCATTCACAATATCGCTAACGGTTAAAACATCCTGTTCATCAATGAAGAGAAAATCGTTCGATCAGTGGTTCCGCAAACTTTTTCGTAGAATTTTCTTATCGTGTGTATGGGGCATTAGGAAGATTTGCCCTCCCCGTTAGGGAGATTTGTCCTGTTTACCATTATCTTTGAAAGCAAAAGTAAAAGAAAGATCCCCAACTGTTGGTTCTCCCCAGAAAAGTAAAAGAGGGGAAAACTTCCAATGGGGACACTAGTTCTGGTGACCTGGGGGACTCCAAGGGATTAATTTGCAACTCAAGGTCCAGAAAAGGGGATTGCAACTACAGTTGACAGCTCTCATTTACCTTCAAACCAAGGAACAACTGTCAAGTCCTATGAGAGCCAATATACCATCTTGCTTGTTGACTGGAGTCTGCCGAACCAAGACGTGATAGGTATTTTTTTCAACCCTTTTTGTTTTGCTGTTGCCTTGTTGTCTCTTTGTTATTTTTGTAATACCTTTTTTGTAAATATTTTATTTGCACCATTTTTTTACCTTTTCATTAGTAAACAATATTTTGAAAAGTGTTAAATTGTCTCTAGCGCCCTAATGCAAACCTTAAAGAATCCCTGTCTCTTGAAGAGCACTACTACATGGTAAATCTCTGAATATACCTGTCTGTGGTGTCAGTGTGTGTACAAACGTTTATTTCGATTCATGATTGTTGTCGCTAATATTGTGAAAGGGCGATAAGCCGATCCTGTCTGGTGGCAGTTGAGGATTTAAAGAGTTAATTTCTTAAGTTACCTAAACCCAGTGACAATCGCTTTCAGTCTGTTGGCACATGGATTGTGGTCCCGCAAGCTGGAAAATCTTCATGCAGTGTGAGGCTGAGAGTTCCCTTGTTGCGATTCAGTGTCAGCGAGTTGTGAGGTTTACCAGCCAGTTGTCACAAGTTGGTGAAAAGTGCAGTGTATTGACCTGTGTTTGTGACAACGAGCTTCTCCTGTACATGGCTGGTGTCATGGGTATGGCTTTAATTTGCTTCACTTGACCTTAAATAAAGCAGCCCAGGTTTACATGATCTCTCTTCACAGTTTGGAATGTATATGTGTGTAAGTGAATTTTAATAACTTAAAGATGTTTGTGATGGATCAATCACTTTTATACATATATCACAATGCCTGCATCTGGAACATCCACATGCAGTGAATGTTTGGTGAATGTCCTAGATTGTAAGCTCCAAGGAGCAGGGCCCTCGAACCCCTTGTGTATCGCATTGTATTATCACTGTACTGTCTCATGTATTGTCTCCCATTGTAATGTACAGCGCTGAGCGAACTGTTGGTGCTATATAAATACTGTATAATAATAATGTCAGATTTACTGCTTCATAAATGTGCTATGTATTCTATTTATTGCTCTCCAGTGAAAACTGCATCTGCAGTTAAAATGTCAGGTTTACTACTTAGCACTATTTAGTGAAGAATGCAAAAAAAAAAAAAAAAAAAGCTAAAAGGCATTCAACAACTTTTGAATAATCTTGCTGGTGTGATACAATTTGGTTTCCATGAAACACATAGATCCTGGCATGGCTAAGGATCACATTGTTATGATACAGGATTATTGTAGCGCCAACAGTTGGCACAGCACTTCACAACATGGAGGCAGACAGTTACAATACAATTCAATACAGGAGGAATCAGAAGGTCCTGCTCCTTAAGGCTTACAATCTAAAAGGGAGGGTCAGGTGATACAAAAGGTGCTAACTGTGGGGGATGAGTTGATGGTGGAAACAAATGTACAGTTGTTAAACAGAGGCAGGATAGGCTTCTCTAAAGAGAAGGGTTTTCAAAGAATGCCTAAAAGTCGACAGAGTAGGAGATAGTCAAACTGATTGGGGTAGGGAGTTCCAGAGGATGGGGGAGGCTCGGAAGCAGTCCTGGAGGTGAGCATGGGAGGAGGTGACAAGTGCGTTAGATAGTAGGAGGTCTTGGGATGAATGAAGAGAAAAATTTGGTTGGTATCTTGAGACTAGGTAGTGATGTAGCTGGGGCAGAGCTGTGGATGGCTTTCTAAGTTGTTGTTAGTATTTTGAATTGAATTCATTAGGTGAGTGGAAGCCAGTGGAGGGATTGGCAGAGAGGGGTGGCAGACATTGAATGGTTGGTAAGATGGATGAGTCTGGCAGCAGCATTCATGATGGACTGAATGGGGGGATAGCCTATGTAAATCTAAGCCAATTAGGAGGGAATTACAGTAACGGAGGCAAGAGATAACCAGGAAGTGAATTAGAAGCTTTGTAGTGTCATTGGTTAAGAAGGGGCATATTTTGGATGAGGTTGCGACGACAAGCTTTGGAAAGCGATTGGATGTGGGACCGAAAGGAGAATTCAGAATCCAGGATTACACCTAACAGCCTGGCATGTGGGGACGGGTTGATTGTTGCATCACTGATTTTGACAGAGAAGTCAGGGGAAGGGCACGTGGGGGAAAAAATATTACGAGCTTGGATTTGGATAGATTGAGTTTGAGGAAGTGTTGTGACATTCAGACTGATATGTTTGTCAGTAAATTAGTGATGCGTGAGAAGACTGATGGAGTGAGATGAGGGGTAGAGAGATAGATTTGGGTGTCATCAGCGTAGAAATGGTATTGCAAGCCATGGGAGGCTATCAGCTGGCCCAGGGAGAAAGTGTAGGTCGGGAATAGGAGAGGTCCAAGAACAGAGCCTTGGGGGACACTGACAGAAAGAGGGGAGGAGGTAAAATTGCAAGGGACACTGAAGGTGCGGTGGGATAGGTAGGATGAGAACCAACAAAGAGTACAGTCACAGAGACCAAATGAGTGACGTTTTTTGAAGAGGAGGGGGTGGTCAGCCAAATCAAAGGCAGCAGAAAGGTCCAGGAGTAGGTGTACAGAATAGTGACCATTGGTTTTAGCAGTTAATAAATAATTTTTGAGTTTTAGGAGAGCAGTTTCTGTGAGTATTGAGGACAAAATCCAGACTGAAGGGAATCAAGGTTTACTCTCACTTTGGTGGTAGCTCAGTTGGTTGTAGACTAGGCGTTCTGGAGTTTGGAAGTAAAGGGGAGCAAGGAATTGGGATGCAGGTTGTTAGTATTGGTGGGTCCACTGATGACTTTTTAAGTACGGGCGTGTCTAGTGCATGTTTTAGAGAGTTGGGAAAGACCCCAGAATAGAGGGACAGATTGAAGATGTGAGTTAGTGTAGGATAGAGCCAGAGGGTGACCGTAGTAATTGTAAGGGGACAGGGTCCAGGGGGCAGGTGGTTAGGAGGACATTAGAAAAAAGTTTAGCAACTTCGTCTATAGTAGCAGGGTTGAAAAAGGGGAGTGTTAAGTGTACCTGTGGACATGAAATGTGAAGTGGAGGAGGTATATGTACAGTGGAAATCTCATCACAAATTGTATCAATCCTATTTTTTAAGTGATTGGCGATCACCTTGGCAGTGAGTGAGTTAGTAGGTGGAGGCAGTGGAAGACAAAGCAGAGAGTTAAAGGTAGAGAAGAGTTGATGGGAACTGGATGACAGTATAAATGAGAGTGATAAAATAGGTCTGCTTGGCAAAGTAGAGGCAGCAATTGTATTTTGTAGGGCAGATTTGTATTGGTTAAGTCTTTCTGAGACTCAGTCTTGCGCCACAGATGCTCAAGAGTGCGGCTATGTTTCTTGGCATTTCTGATATCATCTGTTTCCCTAGGCTGTAGGGGTCAGTATTTTATTCTGTGTGTAGTGAATGGGGCAAGAACATCCAGGAAGGATGACAGTGAACTGTTGTAGACAGAAATGGCTAGGTCGGGGCAGGAAAGGGATGAGATTTTGTCATAGAGGTGGTCAGTGGCAGAATAGAGAAGATAAGTGTTAAAGTGGAGAAGGTTTCTAAGGGTCACCATTAAGTGGTTGAAGGGGGAGGAGGTGAAAAACAGGGACAGAGTGAAATTAATAAGGTAGTGATCAGAGAGAGGAAAAGGATTGTTGGAGAGGTTGCACGGAGTGCATAGGTAGAAGAATACAAGGTCAAGGGTGTTGTAGGAGTACGTATCCCTTGCTTCAGGTCAAAGGAGGAGGTTAGACTGCGAAGCTTAGAAGTAGCAGGAGTGTTAGTATTAACAGAGATGTTGAAGTCACTGAGAATAGTTGTAGAAATTTCAGAGAGAAAGTAGGATAGCCAGGCAGAGAAGTCATCAAGGCAGGTTGAAAGCAATCAAGGAAGCAGCAGTTCTCAAAGAGACTTGAGAAAACAGATGAATACAATGTGCCTCAAATGATGAGGGGGACAGAAAGGGAGGAGAGTTAAGAATGTGAAAGGTGCATTCCACAGGATCTGACAGAGTGAGTCTAGAGAAGGCCACCATGGGAGAGGAAAGCAGGAGAAGCAGAGTCAGATTCATGTAACAGCAAGTACATTAAAGGAGTTGGTGATAAAAAGGTAATGAACAGAGGTGAGGTTTTTGCAGACAGAGCAGGCATTCTATAAGGGCCCATAAGGAATAGGAACTAAAGTTTGTAGATTGCGGCTGCTGCCAGAGAGCGTGGGGTGGTAGGTGTGTTGGCCACCATTAGATAAAGGAGGCCCAGGGTTTGGGGATATATCTCCAGAAGAGGAACAGAAGGTTGAAGGAGGAAAGCAGAAGGCCACCATGGGAGAGGAAAGCAAGAGAAGCAGAGCCAGATTCATGTAACAGCAAGTAGATTAAAGGAATTGGTGATAAAAAGGTCACGAACAGAGGTGATTTTATTGCAGACAGAGCGGACATTCTACAAGGGCCCATGAGAAGGGGAAGCTGGTTTTGGGAAGACGAGGAATAGGAACTACAGTTTGTAGATTGCGGCTGCTGCCAGAGGGCGTGGGGTAGTAGGTGTGTTGGCCACAGTTAAATGAGGGAGGACCAGAGTTTGGGGATATATCTCCAGAAGAGGAACAGAAGGTTGAAGGAGTTAATATGGAAGTCTGATTTATATGAAGGAACACACACCAGTGTCCTAGGGGTTTTATTAGTATGGGGGTGTAGAATTAGTGCAGTGCAGTAATAAGAAGAGAGCAGACGTAAGGGTGGTATAATATATATATATCTATATATATATAAACTGTGGGGTTGAGAAGAGGGGTGAAGGAGGGAGAGTTTATGGAGAGAAGACACAACTGTGAGAAGGAGAGGTAGGAGGTGCATGTTACAGAGGTAAGAGGAGGACTGGGTAAGAGATAAATAGCTGAATGGGGAGGCAATGTCACCTGCAGGCTGTTTGGTGTTTTTTTTAATGTAGTTTGCTGTGGACTTTTGCTTCATGCAGTTTCTGAAATGGAGATTCAGAGTGCCCACTTAAGCAAAAGAAACCAAACCTATGCCACCCCAGCATGTGCTTTCTCCATAAAGGTGGTCTAGCTTTATACTGTGATAGGTGGGGTTCGTAACCCCCAGTTGATTAATCAGCCGTTAAAAAAAGACATATAGCTAGCAAAGCAAGCTTTCACACCAAATCGGACTACAAGAGGAGCACGAGGGCAGAGTTGTAAATAAAATAATAATAATAAACTTTATTTAATATAAAGCCTTTAAAAGTAGCTTCTCAAAGTGCTTTACAAAGACAAGGGAAACAAAAACACAAGAAATACACAGGGAAAAACAGGAAAATAAGGGACAATTATAGAAAGCGTGTGTAAAGAAAAACGTTTTTAGATTTGATATGAATGAGTTTAGAGAAAATGCTCTTTGGAAGTGAATTCCAGAGTTTTGGGGCATCAAGTGTATGTGAGTAGGGGCAGGGGCGGACTGACAACTCATGTGGCCCCCGGGCAACAGGGGATCATGGGGCCCCTGTGTCCTTGCCCAAACTCAAAAAAGCCTATGAAAAAGGTACCAGGAGCATCTCATGGTGCCCCCTACTGACCCCGGGCCCTCGGGCAGTGCCCAAGTTTCCAAATGGTCAGTCCGCCCCTGAGTAGGGGGCACACAGAAGAGCAGAAGTTGAGGAGTGGAGGTTACAAGGGGAAATAAGTTGATAAAAGTTTGGGCAGATAATGGGGTGCCAAGTCATGAAGAGCCTTATAGGTGAGCAAGAAGATCTTAAAGTCTATGCGGGTAGCCAGTGTAAGGACTCCAGGATATGGGTAATACGATCACTTGTACAAGACCAAGTCAGGATTCTGACTGTGGAATTTTGTAAATATTGTAGTCGATTAATAGTGGATTTAGGTACACCAGCGAGTAGAGCAGTGCAGTAGTCAAGTCGGGAGAATGCAAGTATATGGATCAGCTTTTCAGCTACAGCGTATGATAGCATAGGACACAGTTGAGCAATGTTTCCCAACTGAGAGCATTTTGCACATGTGGATCAAATGTTAAATTAGCAACAAACATCACCTGTAGATTTTTTCAATTTAGACTAAAACTTAAGTACAGTGCCATTATAGATAGGTTACCAGGGCTGGCCTTACATAATTGATGGGGGGTGCCAATAAGTATAACTTCAGTCTCGTCACAGTTTAATTGAAGGAAATTGTGGGCCATCCATGTTTTTAAGTCAAAAATACAGTTAGATAGGAGAGAAGCAGCCAGAGTAGAATCTAGTTTAGTGTGGATGTATATCTAAGTATTAACAGCACAGAAGTGATAATTGAGCCCATGTGATCTAAGAAGTTGACCAAGTTAAAACATGTAAATGCTAAAAAGTAAGGGACCCACGATTGAGCCCTGAGGAACACCAAACTTGACTGGACTAACTTCCGCCAAGAGAAAAGTGACAGTGATCAGTATCATGATGGTCCATGCACACTGGCTGAAAAAAAATCGATGCTTGTAGAGGAGTTTATCGTTTTATCTGTAGAAGCAACTAATATTATTCTAAGTGTCCATGCACTTTAGCATGTTTAGAAGCATACTTTAAGATAAGCGTTTAGAGGCTGGAAAAAACCCCTCTGTCTTGCATTTTTGAGAGCAGTTTTCTGGCAGAAAAAAATTAGAAACATTTGTAAACGCTTCCAAGCGCTTCTAAACGCCTATATGAAAACGCTCTATATGAGCATTTTTTTTCTGCCAAAAGAACTGGCATTTTTTTAAACCCAGTGTGCATGAAATCAGAGTAAATTCTGAGACTCCAAATATGGTTTCAAGGCCAAAAAGTAAAAGATTGTGGTCTACAGTATCAAAGGCAGAACAAAGATCCAGTAGATTAAGATCAGCCCAGAGTTTCGGTAAGAGAATAAAAAACAAAATAAACATCACAATAATGTGGACAGGTTTACAGATGGTGAAAGCAGCAGCATAGATGAATAGTTTACCATAGGGCACATTAAAGTAATCAGGCAGTTTCAGTTTTAGATGGATGCAAGAAGCAGCAGCATAGATTAATAGTTTACCTGTGAAGGGACAGAGAAGAGACGACCGAATGAGGCAGAGCGAGCCGAAGTGCCCACTTAAGTAGAGAAGCCCACTTCAGCAAAAGAAACCCAGCCTATGCCACATCAGCATGTGTCACATGTTTTATATCAACAGATGTCCTCATTGAGTTTATTGATCCCCACTGTTAAAGTGTACCAAAGGCAAAACTTTTTTTAGTTTTGGACAGAGTGGAGATGGATTGGAACCCCTGTATGGTCTTTACTGCTGCCTCTGCCCCTGGTAGAGAGATTCATGCTCTTCATTTGTACTGTTTACCGTTATCATCACAAGTAAAAATAAAAGAAAACGCCAAATTTTGGGTTGTTCCCAGAACAGTAATAGAGAGGAAACCTTTCAGTGGAGATACTAGCCCTGGTGACCTGGGGTGCCTCAATGGATTCTCTTAATTTGCAGGGATTTCCTCTCCTCTCCAATGGGGACCCTAGTTCATTTGACCCTGATGACATCTCAGGATTCCCTCGCTTTTGGGGGATTACTTCTCACTTCCTGTGAAGCTATGGGAGAAGAAATGAAGGTAAATCCCCCCAATGGGAAACAGATGGCAAAAAAACTGACAGTAGTTGTAACTCTTCCTTCCTTTATGCAAAATAAAAAAAAGTTCTGCTTATTGTTCTACTTTAATGGCATCCCAGTTACCTTATGAAGACAGAACGCAAACAACAACATAAACTCATAGCTCCCAAATGCCCCTCATTTGGAACTAAATTCCTCTGTCCCTCCTTCTGCCTTTCTCAGCTGTCCCTCTTTTTGATCTATTAAAAATATATTATTTAACTGTTAAAAGTGTCCTTAACAGGTTGCCATTTCACAAACTCATGTTGACCAGTTTTGCAGACAGAGGATAAATCGAGTTGCATATCTTGAGTATTAGCAATTAGTGGTCTTTACACAGATTTAAGATAAATATGATATAGTTGTAAATAAACATATGTAAAAAAAACCCACCAGGTTTCTTTGTTTTATATTTATGTCTTTTCCAGTTGTATCCTTTGTCTGCTGTTCATCAAAAAGTTTTATTAGCTTGATTTATATTGTAAAGTGCTGAGCAAACTGTTGGCGCTATATAAATCCTGTATAATAATAATAATAATAATAATGATAAAGGGCAGGGATGCCTAATTACATGGTATTTAATGGGCCACAAATATCTCTCCCCGTGCCGCAACCCCTCTCTCAGTTATTTTGGTGATTATGGGGAACACACCTGTTGTGTACACGGATTATAATACTGCTTCTTGCTGGTGCTAGCCATCCTCATATATACTTTAAAAATGTATATATGATACTGTATACGTCATTTATTATATGATTCATATCATTATATTTTATACATCATATACTGTATATAAATATATAAGGTTTGTGATATATATAATGTATACAGTATAGGCTTCTGCTTTAAAATGCTACCCAAAGATGGTGCTTTACTGCTCCTTTATCACAATGCTAGTCCATTGGTTGATCATCTCTGAAAATAATGTACCCTCTGTGTGGCTGATATCTTATCTTAACACTCCCTCTAGTGGCTAAAATACAGTATATACATATATGCAGTGTATATATATATATAAAATACAGTGTGTGTGTATATATACAGTATATATACTTTTTGTTTTAATGTAGCAAGAGGTTAGTGGTATTCATTCACACTTGTCTGCTCACATGTCAATGCACATTTTATGCTTGAAATCAGCCTATTCATTTTGAATGGGCCCTGTTAATGAACCTAACCACCTACAAAACAGACCTGCACGCAAGAAATGCAGTCTTTTTTTCTGTTCGTGCACATCACAAATAATTAATCTCCTATCCCAGAGACACAATAGGAAGAAGCGAGTGTAAACTCCCTTTAAGCTGGTCATACACATGTAGATTATACAATCACATTTTACTTTACCAAAACCATGCAATATGAGGATAAACCTAAACAATCCATTCAAGCACCATGGCTGCATGCATGTAAACGTTTAATGCAATTAAGGTTGCCATACATAGATTAAAATTAAGCTGGTTCAGCAGGCTGAAATTGGTCATGTATGGGCAGACTGGTTGTACAGAAAAAGGGGGCACACTAGACACCTTAGCTGCCATTGTGCTATATGCTGGGTGTCCAGTGCGCTCTTGTACCTTTAAGGAGGGGTGGGCTCCCTCAGGTCCACCTGCCATTGGTCTATCCATTAGGGCGCACACTGGACACCTTAGCCATTGTGCTATATGCTGGGTGTCCAGTGCACTCCTATACCTTTAAGGAGGGGTGGGTTCCCTCAGGTCCACCTGTCCTTCATCTATCCATTAGAAGGCACACTGAACACCTTAGCTGCCATTGTGCTATATGCTGGGTGTCCAGTGCGCTCCTGTACCTTTAAGGAGGGGTGGGCTCCCTCAGGTCCACCTGCCATTGGTCTATCCATTAGGGCGCACAGTGGACACCTTAGCTGCTATTGTGCTATTAGCTGGGTGTCCAGTGCACTCCTGTACCTTTAAGGAGGGGTGGGCTCTCTCAGGTCCACCTGTCCTTCATCTGTCTATTGTGGGGTGCACTGGGCATCTTAGCTGCCATTGTTCTATATGCTGGGTGTCCAGTGCACTCCTGTACCTTTAAGCAGGGGTGGGCTCTCTCAGGTCCACCTGTCCTTCTATCCATTAGGGGGCGCACTGGACACCTTAGCTACCATTGTGCTACATGCTGGGTGTCTGGTGTGCTCCTGTAACTTTAAGGTTCCCTCAGGTCCACCTGCCCTTGGTCTATCCATTGAATACATGTGCCTCTACTATGGGGGCTCTCAAAATTTGTAGAGTTAGGAACTGCAGAATATCAGGGTGCTGTGACGAGGCTCTGTAGCTTACGCACGGGCCAGGAATTTTTCTGTTTTGTTGTTTGACATGTGCTCATTGCTTTGAAGGCCAGTTATAGACTGGGGTAGTGGTCTTTTTTTGTATTATGCAGAAATTGATCTACCAATCAGCTTCTGTACAACCAACTTGTTGGATAAATGCTGCTTGATCAGCACTGCCAGCAGTGCTGATCATCATATTCTGATGGCGCAGAAATCTCCCCACTGTCCGAATACAATAGCTCAGTGGGAGTGATTCCCCCATCCATGTCAGATCATTTTTTTTTCAGTCTGCTGGTTGAACAAAAAAAAATGATTAATGTATGGCCAGCCTTAGGGACAGATGAGCAGTCCTGAATGGAAGCTGTCTGCATCCAGGGCCACTCATTTGATCTTCTTCACATGAGATTACATGTGTACATTTATGGCATTTGTCAGCCTGTCATTGATTTGCAGAATCTTCCTGACCATGGCTGATCGCAAACACATGTGATCCCTGCAAGGGTGTCCCTAGGGTTGGTGTCACCCGGTGTTGGTGTCCCTAGGGTTGGTGTCACCCCTCCGACGATCCCCACAGAATGGATCAGATCTGCGGATTGGGGAGCATAATGGATCGGAGTCTGATATGCTGGGTGTCCACTCATGGGTGTCCAGAGTTCTCAGACTCCGATCCATTATGCTCCCCAATCCGCAGATCCGATCCATCGTGCGGGGATCATTGACATGCAACCTATACGATGTGACACCAGACACGGTCCACGAAAAGGTAAGTTGTAAAGAAAGCTGACGATCCCCGCAGGGTGGATCGCACACATCCTGCGGGGATCGTCGGCTTGCTTTACAACTTACCTTTTCGTGGAACATGTCCGGTGACACCCCGTGTGGTAGGTGTCACCCAGTGCGGCGCGCACCCCATGCACCTGCCTCTGGACGCCACTGGATCCCTGCCACCTATTTTTGTGGTTACTGGCCTTAATAGGCTGTGTAAATGAGGACTTATTATGCAGTGTGATCACATTCACACATGTAAACACAGTTTAAGCCCAGGTTCACCTACATGCAGTGCGGAATATCGCATGTGATTCGCACATGAACCGCACCGCATTCCTGTGCAAATCACATGCGATTTGTATATGGTGCGGTTGAAGCCATACATTTTGTATGGCTCTAAACGCACCGCACCTGCACCAAAAACGTGCAGGATCCTTTTTTGGGTCCACACTAGAATGGGATCGCATGGGTATTCACACCTATGCGATCCGATTCTGCACATCGCAACACATTTTGCAACCACTTTTGGGGTGTTGTTAACTTAACATACACACCAGCAGCGATTCACATGAATGGGGTGCGATTCTGATGCGGTGCGGAATTTGCACAGAAAACGCTGCAAATTCTACACCGCATCAGTGTGAACCAGGGCTTAATGAACAGAAATGTTCACATGTAGCTGTGATCATAGGCTTTGCCACCAGGGATGGAATTACCAAAGGACTAGTGATGGACAACTGGACTCCCTGCAATTAGATATGCTAATCTATGTGAAATGTACCTTTTATACCACCAGCTCCTCCCTCTTAGATTGTAAGCTCCCAGGATCAGGCCCTCCTATCCCTCTTGTATTGAACTGTATTGTTGCTGTATTGTCTCCCTTTATATTGTAAAGCGCTGAGCAAACTGTTGGCACTATATAAATCCTGTATAATAATAATAATAATGTCATTTTCTAATGTCCAAACAAACATGATGACTGGGGATGTAAATAATGCAAACACTGCACTACCTGGGAATGCTGGAACTTGTAGTTCCACGGCAGCTAGAGAACCAAAGGTTGGCTTTCCAGAAAGTAAAAGATTTAAATGTATCGCTGAAATGTGAAATAATTTTTTTTTGTTAACATGTAACTGTTAAAATCTTTACTGATGATCTTTGGCAAATCCTTGTTTTTCCAATGGCAGTGGAACCAGAAGTCCCAGCATTACTGGCTAGCCCAACACTAACAATAATAGGATCACATCCTTGGGCTTAGAATAAATGTGAATTTCATTGGTGCAGACCTGGTTACTGGTATGTCAGCAAATCACACGCTGGTTGTAAACAGGTCAGTGTAGGAGCAGCAGGCCAGGAATGGGATGAGTGAGCAACTTTACATTGGCTGCCTGAACCGCAATCACATGCTAAGTGAAAAATGAGGAGACTTCACCCTGAGCTGTTGCTGTTTCCTAGTTCTCATCAACAAATACCTCTGGTGTGAACAGGTGCGGGTAAGAGGCAGGATTTTTATCTGATTCCTTCTAATATCTAACTAGGTAAACATATGTTTGTTTCTGTTGTGTGACGCACACACCAAATCTAAAGGTTTACTAAACGCCAATGGCCTGTGCACTTTGCAAGTGTAGTTGTATTCATTTTCCCCAGAACTGAGGGCCAGTTCACACTACATGCACTTTAGTTGCTTTTTTTCTGCATCCAAAATGCACAGAAAGTAGGTTATATGGTTGTCAATGTCATAGTTCACATCAGTGCTTGCAGTTCTAGTGCATTCCGGAATGCGGTAAAATGCATCAAGAATGAACCAAAAACGCACTGGAACACACAAATTCAAATTGAAGAAAAAGAGAGGAAAAAAGTAACCACAATGCATAAAAAACGCAGTGGAATGCATCAAACATGCATCAAAAACGTACCAAAAACACGCCCGGAACGCATCTGGATTGCATTTCTATAGTGTGAATCGGCCCTTAGCAAATGTTGTAAAGCTCTGCCGATTTCAATCATGTACAAGCATAAATGCATTATGAAAACATGCAGTGTGCATGAGGGCTAACACTGAAAAATGTGGCCAAACACGGTAAATCGCAGCAAACCAGCATTTTTGGATTTTTTTTACTAAATAAAATTTGGTAAAAAAAACCCCTCTAAAAACGCGAGAAAACGCGGATAAACGCTGATACAAAACCGCTAAAAAATGCTGAAAAACTCACATTTTTAACATGACTTTACACAGCTAACGTTACCAGCGTTATCAAAACGCCCTGTAAATGTCCAAGCACTAAACGCGGGTAAACTGCTGCTAGTAGAATAAACGTTCCAATGTACATGTAGCCTCAGCCCGAGTTCACACTTCTGCGGTGTGGCATATCGCATGTGATTCGTACAGGAACTACACCACCTTCCTGTGCAAATCACATGCGAAATCAGCGCAGTGCGATTGGAGCCATACATTTTATGGAGGACCCTTTTTTTGTCTGTACTAGAATCGGATCACATGGGTATTCACACCCATATGATCCTATTCTGCACATTGCACCGTGTTTTGCACACTGATTTCAGGGTGTTGTCAAATTAACATACACAACTGCAACGGTTCACATGATTGGGGTGCGATTATGATGCAATGCGAATTTGCACAGAAACCGGTGCGAATTTCAAGCATACATTTTGTGAAGGACGCTTTTTTTGTCCGCACTAGAACCGGATCACATGGGTATTCACACCTATGTGATCCGATTCTGAACATTGCACAGCGTTTTGCGGACCGATTTCAGGGTGTTGTCAAATTAACATACACACCCGCAGTGGTTGGCATCAACGTGGTGCGATTATGATGTGGTGTGGAATTCGCACAGAAACTGGTGTGAATTCTGCACCGCATCAGTGTGAACTCAGGCTTATGCCGGACATAGATAGGTTGAAAAACGGCTGATTTTTCAGCTGGAAAAAAATTGGACGATTTTCGCACCGTTAGTGGGTTAATTGGTCGGCCATTTTTCGGGCTTTTTGCACATTTTTTTTATCGGGCATGTTGGAAAATTTGCGGGCGATTTTGACGATCGGACGATTTTCCCGGCAATGATGGGCAAATCGGCCGATCGTTTTACTGATAAAAAATCTGCGCATGAGCCGTGACCTGCAAGAAGATGAAGAAGAAGAAAAGAAGAAGAAGAAGAAGAAGAAAAAGAAGAATTCCAGTCCGCTATTATATTTTATATGAAAAAGTATTGCGGTTGCAACAATGTATCCAAGAAAAATCGATCGTTCGATCGGCCGACATTACCACCAACGGTAAAAAACATTTCGGCCCATCTATGGCCGGCATTTATCCACATAATTACTTCTGTCCCTTGCAGAGACGGGGGAGCACACAGGGGAGCAATACATAAGAAGAAGAAGAAGAAAAAGAAGAAAAAGAAGAAGAAAAAGAAGAATTCCAGTCCATTATTATATTTTATATGAAAAGTATTACAGTTGCAACAATGTATCCATTTGTATCTGAATAAAAACATCTGTATCAGAAATGGATACAAATGGATACAAATGGATACATTGTTGCAACTGTAATACTTTTCATATAAAATATAATAACGGACAAGAATTCTTCTTTTTCTTCTTCTTTTTCTTCTTCTTCTTCTTATGTATTGCTCCCCTGTGTGCTCCCCTGTCTCTGCAAGGGACAGAAGTAATTATGGGGTTAAATGCCGGCCATAGATGGGCAGAAATTTTTTTTTACCGTTGGTGGTAACGTCGGCCGATCGAACAACCGATTTTTCTTTTTTTTTTTTTTTAAACCGCCAATTTTCGACCTGTCTACGGCCTGCATTAATGTGTAATGTCAGACCAGAGCTGGATGCTGGATGCAGCCTGTAGAGGGCGTGTCAGCACAATAAATAAATGTCTTTATCAGAGGTAGGTGAGGGCCAATCCACCCTTGTGCCTTGCAGCATTGCGCTCTGAAAGGCATGTATTATTGCACATTGCTATAACATATGGAAATGTAACTGCAGTCTTATTCATTGTGATTGGCACCCCAGCACACTGTAC
Source organism: Staurois parvus (assembly GCF_062004578.1). NCBI lineage: Eukaryota > Metazoa > Chordata > Amphibia > Anura > Ranidae > Staurois > Staurois parvus. The sequence goes on from NW_028317933.1 coordinate 16,343,600, forward strand.
ATTACAATGCACACCACATCACAACACGCATGATGTGTGTTGTCATACACTACCTTTTAAAAAAAGGTTCATGCATATTCTTTCTTCCATTGTGAGTTGGCAGTCTATTCAAAATGAAGTAAGGTTGTAATGCCTGAAGGCATTTACATGAGCAACAGATCTTGCTGCCCCTCTGAAAAGGACAAGTGACAGGTGATATGTCACCTCTTAATGCCTGTTTTAACCCTTAAAGTACAGCTATAGGCAGAAATGCAAAAAAGGCAAAAAATCCCCAGTTGTCACCAAACTAGTGTCCCCATTGGAAGATTTCCTCTCTATTTCACTTTCACCCCCTTCCTGCCCAGGTCAATTTTCAGCAATTTTCAGCTTTCAGTGCTGTCACAATTTGAATGACAATTGCGCGGTCATGCAACACTGTAGCTAAATTAAATTTTTATCATTGTTTTGAGACAGGTAGAGCTTTCTTTTGGTGGCATTTAATCACCACTGGAGTTTTTATTTTTTGCTAAACAAACAAACGAAAAAAAAAAACCAAAAGAGTTTCTTAGTTTCTGTTAAAACGTTTTGTAAATAAGTGACTTCTCTCCTTCACTGATGTGCGCTGATGAGGCTGCACTGATGGGCACTGATAGGCTGCACTGATGGGCACTGATGAGGAGGCAGTGATGAGGCTGCACTTTTAGGTGACACTGATGGGTACTGATAGACGGCACTAATGGGCATTGATAGGTGACACTGATGAGAACTGATGAGGAGGCACTGATGAGGCTGCACTGATATGCAACACTTTTAGGTGGCACTAGTGGGCACTGATATATGGCACTAAAGGCCATTGATAGGCAGCACTAATAAGCGTCCCTGATGGGTACTGATAGACGGCACTAATGGGCATTGATAGGTGACACTGATGAGAACTGATGAGGAGGCACTGATGAGGCTGCACTGATATGCAACACTTTTAGGTGGCACTAGTGGGCACTGATATATGGCACTAAAGGCCATTGATAGGCAGCACTAATAAGCGTCCCTGATGGGTACTGATAAGCGTCACTGATGGGCACTGATGAGACTGCACTGATATGCGGCACTTTTAGGTGGCACTGATGGGCACTGATATATGGCCCTAATGGGCATTGATAGACAGCACTAATAAACGGCACTGATGGGCACTGATGAGGCTGCACTGATATGCGGCACTTTTAGGTGGCACTTATGGGCACTGATATACGGCACTAATGGGCATTGATAGGCGGCGCTAATAAGCGGCACTGATAAGTGACACTGATGAGCACTGACAAACAGCACAGATGGGCACTAACAGACATCACTGAGGAGGCACTGATAGCCAGCACAGATGGGCTCTGAAAACCAGCACAGATGGGCACTACTGGCAGCACTGATGATCAGTGTAGATGTCCCCCTAAAAAATGCAGCTTACCAGCTCTCCTCTCCTCACACACTGTCAGCGTGAGGAGAGGACTGCAGATTACCGGCATTTATTGTTTATATGTGATCAGCTGTGATTGGATACAGCTGGTCACATGTAAAAGGCAGCTATGATTGGTCCCCTACTTGGGCACATGATCAGTTGTGTCTGAAAGACACAGCAATCATAGATTGCACACGGCGTCCATGGACACCCTCCTAGAACTAGCTGATCGCGCTGTAGACATCTTTTGGCTATAGCGTGGTCGGGAAGTGGTGAATGTCTTGGGGACAACCCAAAGTATAGCATTTTCTTTCACTTTTGAGGATAATGGTAAACATGACAGATAAGGTGAATCTCCATAACAGGGGTACAGCAATAAAACCAGCAAACACAAATGCACCTGCGCATGGGGATGGACTCGATGCAGGCTACAACCACATCAAGAATGTCCTGGAACATGCACACCTTGCTGCCCTCAAATAGACCGGGGGAATCCAAATATACTGAATGAGGAAAGAACAGGGAGTGTAGACATCCAACTTATCTGACGCGTATTGAGGACTTGCCTCTTCCTCAGGGCTCTAAGGAAGAGGCAAGTCCTCGAAACGCGTCAGCCTATTGGATGTCTACACTCCCTATTGCGGACTGTTACTCAGCGCAGTGTTGACCCAGCTGTTCTTTTATGATGTGCCTTGACTTTATTGCTGTTTGTGAGAACACCTACTTTATTTCTTATTAAACATTTTTTATGGTAATGCACTAGGCCTGTGCGCCCTCTGTTTGTTCTTTCCTCATTCAGTATATTTGGATTCCCCCGGTCTATTGAGGGCAGCAAGGTGTGCATGTTCCAGGACATTCCTTATGTGGTTGTAGCCTGCATTGAGTCCATCCCCAAGTGCAGGACCATTTGTGTTTGCAAATACACATGCATGACCAGGGGCGGACTGACAACTCATGGGGCCCCCGGGCAATAGGAGATCATGGGGCCCCTGTGTCCTTGCCCACACTCAAACCACACCCAAAAAAGCCTATGAAAGGTACCAGGGGCATCTCATGGGGCCCCCTACTGACCCTGGGCCCTTGGGCAGTGCCCGAGTTTCCAAATGGTCAGTCCATCCTTGTGCATGACTGATTGCTAAGAATGCATAACTGTGTCCTGAGCAGAAACCCTTGGTTCTGGACTTATCTCCATTTCAGAGTAGATCGGTTAGCCCATGGTGTCTACAGAGGTTGTATACAGATGGTGACCATATAACTCCCCCCTTTGTATGACCACACACAGCTAGATACGGTTTCATCATCTAAAGACTCTAGAGTTAACCTGAGCTTTATCCATGAATGGAAAAGCAACAGGTTCCCTTGAATACCTGCCCCGTACCCCTCTTCCATTGCTCCCCCACTGCGCTGCATGGCAGCTGAGAGTGAGGGAGAGTTAGCCCAGTGTGATCTCCATAGTCATGGGCCAGTGGATTGCCTTCCTGCCTCCATTCTGGAGGAGCAGGGAAGTGGCTTGCTGGGTGGATGCACCCAGTGTAGGGACACTTTGCTGCAGTAACCAGGAGTGGCATACAGAGGTGGCTTCATGGGACCCTGCAAGGGGATTAAAGTGTTATTAAGCCCATAACAGTAAAATCAGTCTGTATATGCAGTACAGCATGCTTGATATACTCACTGTGGAACCTAAGTGGTAAATCCTCTGTATTGTATAGAAAGGCCCTTTGATCCTGTTTTCTCTGTTCCTCCCCTTTTTCAAGTGGCCACCTCTTATCTCCAGACTGAACCTTAGGCATGCACATGCTCAGTTTGGTGTGTATTACTAGAGAGGTTTTTTTTTTTTCTTGGGAGAGCGCATGTGATCAGCACAGGGCCAATCAGCACTGTCCAGACAGAGGTCAGGGTTTTTCCATCCTCCAAGAGCAGAAAGAAAACTCCTCCTACAAGCTTTAGCTAGTGCTCGGCTGGACACTGATAGAAGTCACAAGACTGCTCTAACTTCTGATGAGAAAAGGTATTTAGGAGTTTATATTTACTAAAAGTCCTCATGGGACTGCGACAGTGGAGTTTCAAGTCTCCCTAGCTAGTACAATGTGCAGGAAAGCTTCTGATAGGTCACTGTGGCCCTAGTAACAGAGCGAACTTTTGGCCCCCCGGGCTGCTGTGAGTGGAAAAATAGGTCTATATAGAGAGGTCCATTACCCCTCCGTTCAGTCCCCTCAGAAAGCATAGTCTGTGGTGCTTAGGGAGTTTTTCTCCACAGAGCAAGCAGCGCCTTCTTAGGATGAAGATGTTGCTCCTGCGGCAACTGATCGAGAGGGCTGGCCGGGAAGAAGGAGAAGAATGGATCCGAAGATGTCTGGACCTACCTCAGTCTGCGGGTCAAGAGGCAGCAAGTGGATCGGTCACCGCTTCATCCTCCGCCTCCTCCGCCGCCGGGCCAGAACTTGCATCTGCAATGGGATCATTGACAAAGGAGGAAGTGTACTGGAGACCACGGTCATGCCCAGAGGAGGAGGAAGGGTGACAGGAGCTTCTGGATCCAGGTCAGCAGGGGAGGCGCCGGGTCTCTCCCCTTCCTGCTGGGGGGCCAGTGAAGAGGCAGCGCTCACGGAACATCCGGTACTCCCCCTCACCGCCCTGCATTGCCTCTGCAGAGGGCACCGGGATCTTTGCCCCTGGCGCATGTGCAGCACGGCTGAAAGCAGGGCTGGGGGAGGTACCAGAAGCAGAGTATTCAAGGCAACAGAGGCATAAATGGAGGATGGAAAAGTGGTGATCAAGCAAGAAGCTCATCACAGAGAAGATCGTTACAGCCAGAGGACGGTCAGCTGGACGCCGGCAGAGCCATCCCCGTCATCTGCCCTGCAATGGATCAGCACACAGGACCTCCTTCTGCTCTTCCTGGTGCTCGTGAATTTCCTCCAAAGTTTCTTAAATTAATTTCAGAAGTTTTAGTAAGGACAGTTAGAGAATTGAGTGCAGTTAGTAATGGTAATAGTTCTAGTTTAGCTTCTGTTCCTGTAGCTATTCAGGATGATAGTGGTTTAAATGATTCTGCTGTTGAAGATTCTGCTGCCAGGAGAATGTTCCTCCCATTACGCAGACACCTTCAAGTGCAGAATCCAGTAGGGTTAGAATGCAGAATGTTCCAGAAACATTTCTAAAAGAAGCGTTACCATGTACTTTATCTCCACTGGGTTTTCATCTTTCGGTCAGCCTGAGAGAGAAGGTTTGGCGGGGAGAATTTATGGATGTGTTATCACTTTTGCCCTCTACCAAGGAGTTTTTCCATAGGGCTGACAGAAAGGATGAAAGATCTGAGAAAGATAGAAGACCTGTCTCCAAATCATTCAACAATTGGTTGCAGGCCTTTTGCATATACGCAAGCGTTATGTGCAAGAAATATCCGCAGAAAGATCCGGGTTTTTTTCAGCTCATAGACATAGTGCTGGAGGCATATAAAAATTTTGGGGGTGTGGCATGGTTATGATGAATCTTTTCGTCAGAAACATACGGTACACACTTCTTTGCATTGGGGAGATAAGGATGTTGGCCTTTGGCTGAATCTTTTTCTCCCTCAAAGGCAATTTCCCTCCAGGCAGCCCACTCCACAAAGTTCAGGACCACAAACAATATTTAAAAAGGAATATGTTTTAACTACAATGATTCACAATGTAGGTGGCCAAATTCCTGTAAATACATGGATACATGAATGTGCCTTTTGTGCAGGGACACACCCAGTATCCAAATGTTTTAAGCTACCAGCAGGCGGGAAGGGAGTTTTTTTGCAAGAGCAACAACTTTGGTGAATCTGCAAAAAATGCTTCCGTGGCTCATTCACTACCCAGACAAACAGACTTCTCTACTTCTAATGAGAGGGTTTCATGAGGGTTTTTCATTACCAGAGATCAGTGGTTTAGGTTGTAATATTTTTCATAATCTTAAATCGGTAAGGGGTAAGGAACATATAGTGAGCGAAAAGATTTACAAGGAGATAAAAGAAGGTAGAGTAGAAGGCCCATTTTTACAGCCCCCGTTTATCAATTTTAGGATTTCACCTTTGGGACTAGTACCTAAGAAGGAGCCCAAGTCTTATAGATTAATTCACCACCTATCTTTCCCGGAAGGTGGCTCTCTTAAAGATCAAATACAGGAGAACATGTCATCGGTTAGTTATTCGTCTTTTCAGGATGCATTAGTTCTTCTAAAAGAATTAGGCTAGGGATGTTTACTAGCGAAAGCAGATATTAAATCTGCTTTTTGGCTTTTACCTATTAATCCGGCATGTTTTAACTCATTGGATTTTATCTTTGATGGTTAATTCTATTTTGATAAGTGCTTGCCTATGGGCTGCTCTTTATCTTGTTTTTATTTTGAGTGTTTTACTTCTTTTTAGAATGGGTTACATGCTGGGGGACGGGTTCTAAATTTATTTTTCACTACTTGGATGATTTTTTGTTTTTAGGTCTCCCAAGTAGTCAGGACTGTTTTAAGTTATTAAATACATTTTTGTTAATATGTGATAATTTTGGGGTCCCTTTGGCTCATGAAAAGACTTCCCATCGGGTTGTATCAGATTTTTAGGAATTGTTATTGATTCCATTAATATGAAATTTAGGCTTCCGGAGGATAAATTGTTAGACTTAAAGTTTCCCTTATTAGTCTGATTAGGAAGAAAAAAGTCATGTTAAAAGAGGTCCAAGCTCTTCTAGGTTTATTGGCTTTCGCAACAAGGGTCATGCCGATTGGGAGAATCTTTTCTCGCAGAACACACTTAGCAATTTCGGGTTTGAAGTCCCCTACATCCCATGTACGCATGACGCATGACATGCATGAAGATTTATTGGTTTGGTACCAGTTTTTAGAGCAATTTAAAGGTAGGGTAGTATGGCAGCAAGATTTTATTTCAAACCAGGAATTTTGCCTTTATACTGATGCAGCAGGCTCACTGGGCTTCACGGCTATTTGGAAAACCAAGTGGTGTGCAGAGCCTTGGGATCCTCTTTGGAAAAATAACGGTTATTTAAGGAACATAGTTCTCCTGGAGATATTTCCTGTAGCGGTAGCAGTTGAAGTTTGAGGCGAACAGTTTAGGAACAGACATATTCTTTTTAATATGGATAACAGGTGTAGTTTCTGCTATAAATTATTTAACCTCAAAGTCTCCGCCAGTCATAAGTCTGCTGAGGTTTTTAATATTTAAATGCTTGAGTTTGAACATTTGGATCAAAGCCAAACATGTTCCAGGCAAAACTAATGACATGGCGGATGCATTGTCTTGTTTAAAGATGGATCGTTTCTTCAGTTTGCTACCAGACGCGGATCCAAAAGGGTTGAAGTGTCCAGCCAACTTATGGAAACTTATCTGAGTACAGTAATTAATAACATTAAGAACATTAAGAATTATTTCCTGTAGCGGTAGCAGGTGAAGTTTGGGGCGAACAGTTTAGGAACAGACATATTCTTTTTAATATGGATAACATGTAGTTTATGCTATAAATTATTTAACCTCAAAGTCTCCGCCAGTCATATGTTTGCTGAGGTTTTTAATATTTAAATGCTTGAGTTTGAACATTTGGATCAAAGCCAAACATGTTCCAGGCAAAACTAATGACATGGCGGATGCATTGTCTCGCTTACAGATGGATCGTTTCTTCAGTTTGCTACCAGACGCGGATCCAATAGGGTTGGAGTGTCCAGCCAACTTATGGAAACTCATCTGAGTACAGTAATTAATAACATTAAGCACTCTATTGCCCCCACCACATTGGCAGTATATCAATCAGCCTGGTGGTTGTGTATCTCCTTTTTAAATACTTTGGGTTTAGTTCAGGATGCATTTTTAGAAGGTTTGATCTTGTTGTTTCTGAACTCTCTGTTTACTCATGGGCTCATGTTAATAAAATTGTTTCAGGAGTATCATTTTTCTTTAAATTAAATAGCTTACCCTCTGGTTTTAGTTTTTTTCTCAGTTAAACAAGCAGTGAAGGGTTACTGGAAGAATAGGTGTCAGGACGCAGGTGTTCTGCAGCATTGCGCCGGGCGGCACATGCGCAGAACACTAGTCCTCACTAGCCGACGAGTGACGGGACCTGGGCATGCACGGCGGCGGCAGTGTTTGCGCATGCGCACTCGCGATCGCGGACACGCGCCTGGCACCAATGACAGCGCAGGGCGGGCTATTTAAACGGGAACTAAGTTATGTCAGTTGCCGTTTGGTCTTACCTGCTCTGTTCCTGATATTGTGTTCCTGTGTTATCTCGTTGCCAACCTCTGCTTGTACCTGACCCTGCTGATTGCTCCTGATTAACCTCTGGCTTGCCTAACCATTCTTCTGCCTGATCCCTGGTACCGCACTGCCCGCAACCTGCTGAACCTGGCTTGTGACCCCGACTATTCTCTGCTTGCTCCTCTTGTACCTTGCTGCCCGCACGATACCGACCCGGCCTGCCTGACTACACCTACTTCACCTGACGATCCATCCATCCCGCACGGATCACGCACTATTAGTAAGTCTGCCTGCCTCTTCCCATCAGACTCCGTTCCTGTAATCCCCTGCCAGTGCCCTCTACCACCGCCGGACGCACTCAGGGGTCACGACCTGGTTCCAGTCTGCACCAAGTCCATCCCCACCATCAAGGGCCCTGGTGAATAGTAGACTGGGACTTAGACCCCGCGCCCTGAGGAAATCCGTGCTGTGGGCTGCTAGAGACACTGTCAGGCGGAACGTAACAATAGGTTTGTCAAAGATAGCCGTAAGCCAGTCATCACTGGGATTCTGCTGGACCTTTGTTAGACCAAAAAATCTGTTTGCCGGTCAGCATTTAAAGCTCCTTTATTTAAAGAAGTTTTTTCGGTGGCATTCTTTGCTGCTTCCAAGATTTCTGAATTGATCCCAATAGATACAAGGAGTCAGGCCTACAGTTCGGTGACATCATTGTTACTAATGGTTTAGTCAGGATTTTTATTTGGCATTCAAAGACTGATCAGTTGGGTATAGGTGCATGGATCAGTTTGAGTTTGTGCAAAAATCCAGTTCTGTGCCCATTTAGTTTGCTAAAGTCATATATAAGAATAAGTCCTAATTTTAATAAACAATTTTTTATCCACGAAGATGGTGTTCGACTTACTAAATTTTAATTTACAAGTATGTTTAAGAAAATGTCAACAGAAGCTTGAAGTAGAACATATTCGCCTAACATCACATTCATTTAGGATTGCGGCAGCCACTGAGCCTTCTAGATTGGGTCTCAATTCTAGTATGATCAAAATTGGTAGGTGGAAATCAGATGCATTTAAGCTTTATGTTTGTCCTAACCCATCTATTTTAAATGTTTTTAGGTCATGTGAAAATTATCTGGATTATTGGCCACTCGTTTGTTTATTGGGCAAATCAGAGAGCAGCGAAACAAGTTTATACTGAGGACTTGGGTTTAGACCAGAAGACATTTAACGTATTTTGGAGCGGCAGGCGTGGCATGATATGATCTGGCTTGTTCCTCGAGCTGGGCAGATTATATCAATGCTGGCCTGCCCCTGATATTTTAGTAGTACATTTAGCAGGCAACGACAGATGAAAACGTTAGACTTAATTTTTAGAATCAGGGATGATGTCGTTAGATTCCAGCTCTCTTCCCCCAAAAGGGTGTTTGTGTTCTCTGAAGTTATACCACGTTTAGGATGGCAGGGATCTAATTCGTTATGTCCCCTAGAGAAGGTTAGGAAGAGACTTAATAGGACTATTGACATTTTTTGGCTTTGTTTGCAGGTTTTTCTTAGAGGCACACAGAGTTATAGGGTGGTCTCCATGGTCTGTATAGGGATGATGGGGTCCACCTTTCAGGATGTTTTGCATGTCTGTACACCTGTATTGAAATGGTCGTTTTTTTCCATAGTACAAACGGATTAATTGGTTTTCAATGCATTTATTTTTTTTTTTTTTTTTAAATCATGTCCCTGTACAGTATTTATGCCTTTAAAGTGCACTTTATGAAGAGTTTTGAACAGATAAAACTTTTTTTTACTTTTTTCTGACCTCCGGAACGGATTAATTGGTTTTCAATACATTTACAAATTAATTTTTAATCATGTCCCTGTACAGTATTTATGCCTTTAAAATGCACTTTATAAAGAGTTTTGAACAGATAAAACTTTTTTTTTACTTTTTTCTGACTTTCGGAACGGATTCATTGGTTTTCAATGCATTCCCATGAAAAACTGCATTTCGGTTTACGAATTTTTCGCAATACGAAAAGTTGTGCAGAACGAATTAAATTTGTAAACCGAGGTATGCCTGTATGTGTAAAGTGCTGTGTAAATTGACGGCGCTGTATGACTACCTGTAATAATAAGGGTAATGTGTTTTAGGGGAAGGTATATTGTAGCCCCTCAATTGTTATCATTTATATATTCGCGTATTAGGTTTCTTATAACATTATTTATGGTTTTACTTATCATAGAATGTTATATGGGTATCCTCACTGAGGAGGGAGGTGCATTGTAGTACAATACACTTGTTATTGCTCTTCATATTCATGGTTTTGGTGACGTGACCACACATTCACTCATTGTGGAGGGAGGTGCATTGTAGAATGTCACACAAACTTCATCACGTTGATTTTCAGAGTGGGATTCACATATTCAATCACAACTATATCTTTTTTTCACCTTTCTAGGAGTGGCAGCGCAGCATCGTAATTGATTTATTACCACACCTACTTGTGTTCGTTGCTAGCAGCAGCCTACAGATCCTAATCTTCCCGCTGTGCAGGGTTTCTCAATGTAATATTAATGTGTTTCTTGCCTGTAAAAATCAAACTGTTCATATTGTGACAAAACAAATGAAAAACTGATTGATTTACATCTATTGACCGATTTATCGTTTGACAGTTTGATCTCATGATCGAGTGTTCATTATTTGAAAAAGGGTTTGAATGATTTTTTGACTAGTGTATGGCCAGCATTAGGCCTTTGAGATGTTCATAAGAAGGTTGTTGGCCTGTCTTTCCAATTTCATCCAGATGTGGCAGGGATCATTAGTGTGAAGGACAATATTCAGACCAGGAGCAATTTACAGCCAATTCTTTGTTTCCTGAGATACTGTAATCTTGCGCTGGAACTCCTCTGGTGTGCGCCCTCTCCCCGCCTCATAAACATGCAATCTTAGGTCATTGGAGGAAACAGCATTTTTTAAATCTGCAAGCACTTGTAATGTTTGCATGCTGAAATATTACATAAAGTTATCTAGGCATTATAGAGTTCAAATTCAAGTCTGTTTCAGAAACTTGTTTATTCACCGATTTAGATTGTAATTGGCTGCTTCTTTTTGCTATTTTTTCATCACTAGGATCAGACTTGGAAATCCTAGCCTTTCAGCTGTTGTGAAACTAGAATGCTTCAGATTATGCCAGTGTTCATCACTTCAAAATGATGCCCGTCATTTCTTTTTCTGACTTGTAACCTATAATTCTCTAATAATAATTACAGCAACAACTACAGTATGTAATACCGAGGCTGCAGTAGACTGTATAACCACAAGGTGGCAATACACGCACAATACATTCTGTAACTACTCGTATATACCATATACCCCCACTAGGGGCATAAGTATTTGTCTGCATTCTTATAGAAGAGAACATTCAACAGTTATTCCAGTTTGGTCCTGAGAAACAGTGCAAATCGTGTTTATTATGAAGGAAAGAAAAGATGTTATGTGGCAGGGAGAGTGTTTTCCATGAGCCCCCATACTAAGATAAACAGTGCTTCATAGTTTAGGGTATAATTAACATCACATTTTCTCCCAGAAGTAAATCACAGAGCTTGCTGACCCTGGTCCTTTTATCTATCTGTCTGTCTGTCTGTCCGTCCGTCCGTCCGTTCGTCATGCAGCTGTTCCAGAGAGTGTAAAGTCGGATCAAAGTCGCACTCAAAGTCGCACTGGAAAGCATGCGACTTTGGAGTTGCACAAGTGTAAATGGAGTCTTAATGCATGTATCAACTAAGGTTCAGCCTTTCTTTCCCAGTAATATTTAACACCTTCCCACCTGACCTATTATAACATGACATCTGGGCGGGATCCCTATTATTTTGGGAGGACATCATAGGACATCCTCAAAAGATTGCACCTCGTGCGTGCACCCTCTGGTGCGATCTGTAACCAGCTGTGTCCACTGGTCACAGCCAATGACTGGCCACTACCCCGGTCTGCTGCCAGTGTCATGTGATCTCTGTGACTAATCACAGCAGACCCCATGATAGTTGTAAACAATGAATGGCTTCCTTTCATGCCATTCATTGCTTACAGCTGTGCTGCTAGCTGTGATTGGTCACAGTGATCACATGGTACAGACTGGGCTAATCACAGCCCATCTGTACGATGTGATCAGATGTGGCTAGTCACAGCTGATCACAACAATAACTACTGAATGAAGCAGTTTTGTTCAGTAAAAATGTTTGTTTATACCAGTGAAATTCACTGGTAGAAGCAATCATAATGTGTAAAAAAAAAATAATAATATATATATATATATATATATATATATATATATATATATCCTGATCACCTGCCCAGAGTAGTACAATGTTACTATGGAAACATTGTATTGCCCTGGTCACAAGAGTAAAACAAAAATCATTAAAAAAAATTGAATAATTTTTTTTTTAAAGTACAAAATGTGTATATATATAATTAATATATATATATATATATATATATATATATATATATATACAGATTTTTTTTTTTTTTACATACTGTCACCAGTCAAGTGTGTCACCGCCACACCCAGTCACATGAGGACGCTGTACTGTATTTTTAAAAAAAATTTCTTCATTTTCCACATAATTATGACAAAAAATGACAACTTCAAAAAACTCGCCATGCCTCTTACTAAATACCTCAGACTGTCTACCTTCTGAAAAGCAGTCATTGGGGGGTATTTGTACTGTCCTGGCATTTATTGGCCTCAAGAAATGAGATAGGCTGTCAGTACATCAGGATTTATTGATTTTCAGATATATACACCATAGTTTGTGGATTCTCTAAATTTCCTACAGACTAAATAATATACACTGATTTGGGTTATTTTCACCAAAGAAATTAGGCAGAATATATTTACAGAAAGAATAATTATTTGCAAAATGTTATAACAGAAACAAAGAAAACATTTCTTTTTCAAAATGTTAATTCTTTTTTTGTTTACAGCACAATAAATAGAAAAATCCAGTGGTGATTAAATGCCACCAAAGGAAAACTCTGTGTGAAAAAAATATAATATGGGCACAATGTTGCATGACCACGCAATTGTCATTGTGACAGCACTGAAAGTTGAAAATTGGGCCTGGGCAGGAAGGGGGTGAAAGTGCCGGTATTGAAGTAGTTAAGTAGTCCACAATAAATTCAGTGGACTGTATATTGGTTTTATGTTTGTTTCCTTTATTTATGTATTATTGCCAGGACAGCAAAAAATAGATTTCTAAATATAATTTTTAGCCAGGTACAGGGGCGGACTGACAACTCATGGGGCCCCCAGGCAATAGGGGATCATGGGGCCCCTGTGTCCTTGCCTAAACTCAAAAAAGCCTATGAAAAACGTACCAGGGGCATCTCATGGGGCCCCCTACTGACCAGTGCCCGAGTTTCCAAATGGTCAGTCCGCCCCTGGTCAGGTATATCTCAATTATTGCATCTTTAATCGAGAGTGGGCAGCATACTTTTTCCAGCACTTCAGCAGTAGGCTTGTGGCTCGCAGCAGCAGTAGTAGGAACACAACAGCCAATCAGTTTTTTTCTCCATCTCTCCTCTCTTCATGTCCAATTGCAGAACACTTTGTATTCTTTGAACCCAGTGTCAAAATGATTATTTCCTATGATTGTCAGTGCCATCTAGTGGGCATAATGTGGTATTTTCCTGAAACACCCGAATTAGAAAAATACTGCATTATGGCCACTAGATGGAGCTGATGATTAAAAGAAACATTTATATTCGACAAAACAGGAGAGTAACTCTTTACAACTAGACAAATGCTTGTGACAATCGTCAAGTGAATTTTTAATAAATAGACTCTTCTGTTAAGATTTCACTATTTGGAACCTAGCAGATTTTTTTTCTTAAAGTTTTTTTTCCCGGTGTTCTTCTTCAAGCAACACAGCACATTGCAATACAGTGAATACTCACATCTGTGTGTTGTGGTGTACCGTAGCTCTGGTCCAACGCTGGACTGACATTCAAAGTGAATGGCAATACACAGGCAATAAATGTTTACGCGCTGATATCAGTTATTAACCACGAATGGTAATACTGGTGGCTAAGGGCAAAATCCATCGCTATTCGTAACATAGCTTGCAGCTGATGGGTCACTCTACATGCAATCAGTAACAAGGATGCCTTTGATTAAGAAACACTGAGCAATTTTATCCGTCATGATGGAATGCTGCTCTCTGCCACATGCAGCTTATAAGATCGTATTCTGTCATTGTTTTACTTACAGCTGCTGTCTATTGGCAATCAATACTGATCCCTATCAGATTCATTTTGTATATTTGTTATTTTAAATCCAAATTCAAAATTTACATTTCAGAAGATGGCTATATTCATTCTATTTTATTTTTTTCTTTTCTATTCTATTCTAGTTTTTATTCTATTCTTTTCTATTCTGCTCTATTCTATACTATTCTTTTCTATTTTATTTTCTATTCTATCCTGTTTTGTTTTATTCTATTCTGTTTTATTCCTTACTTTCTATTCTAGTCTTATTTTCTATTCTACTCTGTTCTATACTATTCTATTCTTTCCTATTTCACTTTCTATTCTATTCTGCTTTATTCTATTCTACTCTGTTCTATTTTGCTTTATTCTATTCTATTATGTTCTATTCTATTGCATTTTATGTTATTCTATTCAGTGGTGTATTTAGGTTTTGTGCTGCCCTAGGCAACACAAAAATCACCCGCCCACACCAACCAACACAACCCCCCCTTCTCCCTCCCGAGGAGAGAGAAATTACATTGACCAACACCCCTGCATCACACCTGGGAGAGCCTTCCACTACCCCCCCCCCCCCCCGGCGATAGAGAGACATTCATCTTCACAGCACTGGACATCCCCGGGAGCGAGAGCCAGGCTCTACATACACCATAAAACAGCGCGCAGCATCTCTTGGATCCCACCTGGTTCCCATGGTGTCCCTTCTTTCATCCATTCTTCTAGGGGGAGGTGCTGCCCCCCTGAAAAATGCCGCCCTAGGCAAGTGCCTTGTTTGCCTTGTGGTAAATACACCCCTGATCCTATTCTATTCTTTTCTATACTATAAAGCAGCCTAAGCAGGAATCATCATCTTATTTCAATGTTATACCTCAGCATATTTATGTTTCCATTTCAAATTCATTTTCAAATTCAAATAATTCATTTCATTATCATTTTATTTTGGATTTATTAAAGTTCGTTACTATTGTGATTCAGAAATTTGGATACATCCGAATCTCTGAATAACAAAAATTTTGTCCGAATTTTGTTTCTTAATGAAAGGAATCACACGTCAACTTTCAGTCAATTTTGACCTTGGCAAGTCCCCTGGCTGTGGTGGAATTAGTATTACTGATTGTTTCTGATCAAAACAAATACCTGTGTGTGCCAGACAACCAATTATTTCTGATAGATATGTGTTGCATCGTTCAATGTTCCAATTGATGGTGAATGACTTGCAATCAATCAAAGATCAATACATGTATGGCCACCGTAAAGAGGAAGTTCATCCCTTGGGGTTATTTTGTTCTTAACCCTATCTTGCCTGGTCTGCTGGGTTGAGCTAATATAGCCATCTCACCCGACCAGCAAATCTAGCGCCGTCCTGCTGTCATCCAGCAAAAACCACCACTCCTCAGGTCCTGAGCCACTAGCTTCTTTCTGGGTTATTTTGCATTGCATATTTTGAATGTCATAGTGAAAAGTGGGCTTTAAAGTGGTTGTAAACCCTTACATATATCCACTGAAGTGACTGGCCTCAGGTGAGACACAAAGGTGAAAGAAATCCTCCTACCTGTTTACCTGCAGACTTTCTTTTCTACAGCTGTTCAAAGTGCTGAATTTATAAAGCTTGTCTGTGCTGCCAGAAAAAAAGGGGCAGAGAGAGGAAATGACACACTGCAAAGCTCAGTGAGGAAAGCTCTGATAGCTGATTGCAGGAAAGGGACACCCCTCCCCCCCTACACACAGCACACAGGAACAGAGTTGAGGCTGTCACCATGTCTCTCTTGGTGTCAGGAAAACTTTTGAGAAGTGACTTATGCAGATAGCAGAGGAACAAAGCAGGAGACAGAAATGACACTTAGTGCTCCCAATGGAGACAAGTACACATATGCTTTGTTCATATTTCATGTCTGAGGTTTACAACCACTTTAAAGTGTATCTATACCCAAAACCTTTTTTTTTTTTAAATTTTGAATGGACAGGGGAAAGGTTGAAACCTTGTAAGGTTTTACTGTTTTTCAGGGCTCCTTTAGTGGGATTTCATGTCAATGTTTTACCAGACAGGAAATGAGGAAAAATCCACAACAGGGGAACAAACAGAGGTTCTAGCATCCCCTACTTAACTTAAAAAAGTACTCTTTATGTTTTCTATCTATGTTGCTGTTGGAGAGATATCTTCTCACTTCGCATCCTGGAACATCATTTTTAGAAGATACGAAGTGAAGGAAACTCTCCAATGGCAGCAAAACCTGTCAGGAGCGCAAATCATTCCGTATTCTAAATGTTTTTCCTATACATACAGTTTGGGGTCTATTCATACAAAAGTATGAAGCACTTGTGCAAGCTGAACAAAAAATTCTCTTATTTTTCTAATAGATGAATTCCTGTATCATCAACTCCATCTAATAGCCATTGAGGTATTTCAGAAAACTATATTGCATTTTGGCCACTAGATGGAAGTGATGATACAGGAATGAATCTATTAGAAAACACAGGAAAATGTAGATTCTGACACTCATGTAATGAATGATATCTAAATAGTTCTCTTTAACCACTTGCCCTCCTGAGGATTTACCCCCCTTCCTGACCAGGCCATTTTTTGCGTTACGGCACTGTGTTATTTTAACTGATAATTGCGAGGTCATGCAACGCTGCACCCAAATTAAATTTATGTCCTTTTTTCCCCACAAATTGAACTTTCTTACAGTGGTATTTGATCACCAGTGCATTTCTTATTTTTTGTGCTATAAGCAAAAAAAGATCGACAATTTTGAGAAAAATAACAATATTTTTGACTTTTTGCTATTAAACATGTCCTGTGAAAAAATCTAATTTTGTCATAAATTTAGATCAAAATGTATTCTGTGACATGTCTTTGCTAGAAAAAAAATCCCAATACGTGTAAATTAATTGGTTTACGTGAAAGTTATAGCGTTTACAAATGGCGGTATAGATAATGGGATTTTTTTTTATTTTTCTACTAGTAATGGCAGTGATCAGAGACTTTTAGCAGGACTGCGACGGACATTCCGACACTGGGGGGTAAATAACTTGGTGTCACTGACACCCCAGTGACACCAATACAGTGATCAATGCTAAAAAAAAGCACTGACACCAAACTAATGACACTGGGCAGGAAGGGGTTATTATGAGGGGCAATCAAAGGGTTAACTGTGTTCTGGGAGTGTTTTACTAGAAGGCGGGGCTGTGTTCTTCACTGTAAGCACACAGATTGGGATGGCTGTACTGTGTATCCTAGATTGTAAGCTCGAAAGAGCAGGGCCCTCGATCCCCTCATGTTTTGCATTGTATTGGTATTGTTCTGTCACATGTTCTGTCCCCTTTTGTAATGTACAGCGCTGAGCGAACTATTGGCACTTTATAA
This sequence comes from Staurois parvus, assembly GCF_062004578.1. NCBI lineage: Eukaryota > Metazoa > Chordata > Amphibia > Anura > Ranidae > Staurois > Staurois parvus. The sequence goes on from NW_028317933.1 coordinate 16,360,877, forward strand.
ATACTGTATAATAATAATATAATAATATAGCCATCCCGAGCAGTGTGACTGAGCTGACAGGAAGATTGTTTGTAAACAAAACAATCTTCCTTCCCATCAGAGATGCTCGGTAATCACTGGGCGCCGGCGAGAAATTACTGGTGATTGATATCTGTGGCCGCAAATTGCAGAATGATGTATATATACGTGATCCTGTGCACAGGGGCCACCCTGTAGCAGTATATCTGCTAGATAATAGTCCAACAACATTCAATTGCCCTTATTCGCACAGAACAAATGTATATGAAGCTTCACAGGATGAATAGCTTTTTAGCTTTTTTTTATTATGAGTACACTCCTTTTAATTTTAGAATTGTCTCTATATCAATAACTTAAGCTGAGTCTGCCTCAAATCATATAAACGTCATCATGCTTATGGCTAACATAGAAAAGCAATACTTACCAACATGTCAAAAACATCAGCAGTTCCTTTATTTCTCTCAATACAGGTTTGGTATAATCATGGCACGTCGATTATTGCATCTGCAGTGCTTATGCTGTAGAATTTCACTCGAGCAAGAAAGTATAAAAATTACTCGTATGACCGAAAGGGCTCCACCTTTCAAACGACTTTTCATTCGAGTAATATGTGAATGTTTCAATTTTTGTAGAACGAACGTTCCTCTTCTACATTAACTCTGACAAGTGCATATACATAAGGCTACTTATGATTCTTCTTGGCCAGGAATACATTCAACGAAATTCCTGTTAGATTCGAAAAAAAAAATTCTATCCTCGTTCTTCAATTTTTTCGCTTGCTCTGGCCAAAGACGATTGTCAAATACTCCCCTTTAACTCTTGGTTAATTAACCTCTGGAAGGTTTTACCTCGGTCATGAACTGAGCATTTTATGATATTCAGCACTGTGCTACTTTAACTGGCAATTAACGGGGTCACAGATAGAGCTCTCTTTGGTGGTTTTTGATCACCACTGGGTTTTTTTTATTTTCTTGCGATATAAACAAAAAAAAGACTGAACAGTTTGAAAAAAAATATATTTTCTACTTACTGTTATAAAACATATCCAATAAAAATGTAAACATAAACTTTCTTCATAAAGTTAAGCCAAAATTAATTCTGCTACATGTCTTTGGTAAAAACAAATCACAGTAAGTGTATATTGATTGGTTTGTGCTAAAGTACAAAAGTCATAGTGTCTACAACTATGGCGGTGATCAGGGACTTATAGTGTGACTGTGATAGGGTGGAGGGCAATCTGGTGCTAACAGACATCATCTGGGAGCGTCACTGACATTGATATCGCTAGTGACACAGTGATAATACTGTACACTGACACTCAAGGGTGGACTGACAACTCATGGGGCCCCCGGGCAATAGGGGATCATGGGGCCCCTGTGTCCTTGCCCAAACTCAAAAAAGCCTATGAAAAAGATACCAGGGGCATCTCATGAGGCCCCCTACTGCCCTCGGGCAGTGCCGAGTTACCAAATGGTCAGTCCGCCCCTGCTGACACTGTATAATGATACTGGTTGGGAAGGAATTAACATCTAGGGGCAATCAAGGGGTTAAATATGTGCCTAACAATGTGCATTGTGTGCTGCTTTTACTTTTCTATCTTGATGCTTTTTCTCCCTGCTTTTCAGGGAAAAGAAACATCTAGATCTCTGATCACTTTACAAAGCCCTATGTGTTTGTAAACACAGGACTCTGTGCTGTGATGGGACACAGCTGATCAGTAGGTCTCAGCCATCAATCATTGGCCGGGACCTGCTAACAAAATTGAACTGTCTAACCATACCCGGAAAATCCAACCAATGTGCAGGTACGTGATCCAACTACTGTGGCCAGGCGGCAGGTAGTAAAAGCGGAGCTCCACCCAAAAGGGGAAGTTCCGCTTTAAGGACTGCTGCCCCGCTCCCCATTAAGGATTGGTACCTTTGAGGGGAGAGTCAAAGTCAGGTACCCTCTCCCACTTCCGGTCCAATCGCCTCCTTTCCTGTAGTCTTTTGGGACACGTGACAGGTCCTAGAAGACTACAGGACCATTCATGAAGCTCAGCGCTACTCTTGCATGCGCAGTGGGTACCCGGCTGTGAAGCCGCAAGCTATCACAGCCGGGTGCCCACACTGAAGATACCGGCCTTCTGGAATCCATGACGGACGGTGAAACGGGCTGCGGGGGACACACCACGGGACTGAGGGACAGGTAAGTGGCTGTTTTTTAAAAGTCAGCAGCTACAGTTTTTGTAGCTGCTCACTTTTATTTTTTGACAGGTGAGTGGAACTCCACTTTAAGCAACTATTCTGACAACAACAAAGTTCTAATGAAATTCCACAGGTGTAAGGCCAGCTTTAGCTTGAAAAATAGATGAGTATTGGATATGTATCTATTATCTGATCTTTATCTGTTACCTTGGATATATCATCTGCCTTTATATAGACATCCTAATGTATTAGTGGTGAGATAAATGAGATAAGTGGTCATAAAGCCCTCTCAGCATGAGTTGGCCATCTAGACAGTGAGCGGTGGCTCTAATGACAGTGCATAGGTTAATATACTTAAGACAAGCCTCTGCCTACTCCTTCATAGATATAAATAGGAGACGCAGCAGACACCTGTTTTTCTCCAGCCTTGTGCAAAAGGCAGCTGTCCTCCACTAGGAATAGAAGTGACAGACATAAGACACAGCCTCCCTTTCACCCCCAAACTCCAATTCCCCTCCTGTCCTGCACAAACATATCAGGATCAAAGCGCTGAGCTGATCCCACTATTTCACACAGGGGCGATCGTATTGCTGCTAGAATGCACATGGAGGCAGGGACAGTAAATGGAGGAATATTAACTCACGGTCTCTATCTACATCAGTGATAAATTGCTCTGCTCTCTAATGGGTCCCATTGTAGGCATATGTGGCAGCAGGAATTTGTGATCAATTTGTGATCAAGTTGTTGGCGGGTTGCTGCCTCTGGTTGTGCCAAATTGTGTACCTGCCTTGATGTGGTCAGTGGCACTGGTGGCTCAATTAATCTCACGTCCTTGTGTTTTTGTCCCTTGGTGGTCCTCATGCATGTGGTCCTTGTTTCTTTTTTGTATTTGATTTACCCCTCCTGGCCTTTGTTTGAAAGGATGACTACTGGCGCAATATGATTTGGTCCAGGATTGCTCAACCAGGGTTCCATGGAAACATGAGGTTCCTTCAGAGGTCGCCAGGGGTTTCTTGAGCAATGAGCAATTTTTGCCTCTTAGATAAGTTCCCACTGACACCATGATCTTTTTAGCTCTCTAAAGGGGGTTATTTTTCCCAATGAACACAAGCGTAAGGAGCAATCTTCCCACTGGCCATCACACTAATCATGTGTTGTAGATATAGTATTTTTAGCAGGCGTTACCTGAGACTGGATAGTTATTTCAAGAGGTCCTTTATGTTGAAAAGGTTGTCAAAGCCTGGTTTGGTCTACAACAGGCGTGTCAAACTCAAATAAAAATTGGGTTGCCACATTATACCTACTGGCGGCCACATCTACATTGGTTTTACCCAAAGACGTGGCTCTTAAACTGTATGTGAAACCAAAAACTATTTTCTTAGTTTAGGATAGCTTGGGAAAGGATTAGACACCCCCACACACACACACACATGCTTCCGTATAAGGTTTTTACTGATATCCAGGGCTCCATTAGAGAGATTTTCCCTTGCTTCCGGTCCTTCTGACAATGTTTTACCAGATAGGAAGCAAAGGCAAATCTACAACAGGGATCCAGGGAGAAACAAAAATCTTATAGGGAACCTAGCCTTCCTATTATTATACAGGATTTATATAGCGCCAACGGTTTGCTCAGCGCTTTACATTATAGTGGGAGACAATACAGTAACAATACAGTTCAATACAAGAGGGATTAGAGGGCCTTGCTCCTTGGAGCTTACAATCAAAGGAGCAGCATTAACTGCTTTTGTCAACCCAACAAAAAAATCCACCATGGTCTGCTACAACCCAATTGTAGACCAGTATTGATGACATTCTGGTATCAGTCAACAGGCTTCTACTATCTATGGACCTATAAAGAAAATAATTTTTATTTCTGCCAGTGTTGGTGAGTTCCCTTCACTTCTTGTACAATTTTATCAGCAGAACAGGAAGGGAAGGGAAATCTCTTTAAGTCCTGGTTCACACTGCAGAACTGCACCGCACTCCTGTACAAATCACATGCTATTTGTATGCGGTGCGATCAGGGGTGGACTGACCATTTGGGAACTCGGGCAGTGCCCGAGGGCCCGGGGTCAGAAGGAGGCCCCATGAGATGCCCCTGGTACCTTTCATAGGCTTTTTTGGGTGTGGTTTGAGTGAGGGCAAGGACACAGGGGCCCCATGATCCCCTATTGCCTGGGGGCCCCATGAGTTGTCAGTCCGTCCCTGGGTGTGATTAGAGCCATACATTTTGTATGGCTCTATTCGCACCGCATCCACACTAAAAAGGTGCAGGACCCTTTTTTGGTCTGCAATAGAATCGGTTCGCATGGGTATTCACACCTATGCAATCCGATTCTGCACATCACACCATGTTTCGCGGACAGATGTGGGGGTGTCGTTAACTTAACATACACATCCGCATCTGTTCATGTGGGGTGCGATTGTGATGCGGTGCGGAATTCGCACTGAAAATGCTGTGAATTCTGCACCGCATCAGTGTGAACCAGGGCTTAATGTCTCTTTGTAATTTCTGAAAATCATTTCAATATTCATAAATCTGCAACTTTTAATAAAATAATACTTTGTGATCCTGCAATTCAGGCACTTTCTGATACAGAGTGACAATGCTATGCCTTGGTCTCCTAATTGTGTTTCTCCATTGTTACCCAGTAACACTGACCTTCAATGGAGACTTCATGTAGCTATTTTAATGCACACTACACAACCATGGTCCACTGTTGTCACCATCAGGAAACCCACCTGAAAAATGCCATGTAGCCATTGCTGTAGTTCATGCATGTAGACAGGAAGTAGCTGCCAACAGGCTACGGAGATCAATAGATGGCTCAATTTTCCCTCATTCGGCTCAAAAGCTGAAAACGTAAAAATCAATCGATTCTCTCCTTCCCTCCCCTTGAAGGGCCATCCACGGCTCAAATTTTGGCTGACTGGTTGAAATTCAAGCCATCTATGGCCAGTTTACCACAGCCTCTGTAAAAACCTGACAGAGCTTCTAATTCTTCCTCCCATGATACAAAACAAGGGTTTTGACTGGACATACGATTTTAAGCCTCATGTGCACAGACGCAACAAACACCGCAGTTAAATCTGTACATCATTTAGTTTTAAGGATCTGAACACAGAACTATTATAGCCAATGAGTCCATGCACATGGCAGCTTTTAATCCATATTCAAGTGCGGCATTCAGATCCCTTAAAAAATATCCAAATCCCAGAATCGGAGCCTAGTGTTTTCCCATAATTTATGATATATGTAAATGTTTGTGCTATCATTTCCATGCATATAGCACAAATGCACTCTATTGGAGCTTCCTGCATCCTAGTACTGAAGGACACTAGCTGGTAGGAGCTAGGGGCAGGCGGCCTGAGTCTCCTTGTCAGCCTAGTGTCTTTTGTCACTTGGTATCACTATTGGCCATGGTTATTGTTCAGGGTGGACATGTAAATAATAGTTTGTAATCAGTGGGCGCTGCTGCTGCTGATGATGTTGGAATGAATGAGACACTTACAGTCAGGTCCATAAATATTGGGACATCGACACAATTCTAACATTTTTGGCTCTATACACCACCACAATAGATTTGAAATGAAACGAATAAGATGTGCTTTAACTGCAGACTGTCAGCTTTAATTTGAGGGTATTTACATCCAAATCAGGTGAACGGTGTAGGAATTACAACAGTTTGCATATGTGCCTCTCACTTGTTAAGGGACCAAAAGTAATGGGACAATTGGCTTCTCAGCTGTTCCATGTGTTATTCCCTCATTATCCCAATTACAATGAGCAGATAAAAGGTCCAGAGTTCATTTCAAGTGTGCTATTTGCATTTGGAATCTGTTGCTGTCAACTCTCAAGATGAGATCCAAAGAGCTGTCACTATCAGTGAAGCAAGCCATCATTAGGCTGAAAAAACAAAACAAACCCATCAGAGAGATAGCAAAAACATTAGGCATGGCCAGAACAACTGTTTGGAACATTCTTAAAAAGAAGGAACGCACCGGTGAGCTCAGCAACACCAAATAGCACTCTTGAAATGAACTCTGGATCTTTTTTCTGCTCATTGTAATTGGGATAATGAGGGAATAACACACACATGGCCATGGAACAGCTGAGAAGCCAATTGTCCCATTACTTTTGGTCCCTTAACAAGTGGGAGGGTCATATGCAAACTGTTGTAATTCCTACTCCATTCACCTGATTTGGATGTAAATACCCTCAAATTAAAGCTGACAGTCTGCAGTTAAAGCACATCTTGTTCGTTTCATTTCAAATCCATTGTGGTGGTGTATAGAGCCAAAAATTTTAGAATTGTGTCGATGTCCCAATATTTATGGACCTGACTGTATATGGTGGCCATGCATGTGCATAGTGACAAGACTTCAGTTATTCAGCAATTCATTAATGACTGAGGACCGGTCATTCTGTGCATGTCTGACAGCTGATTAAAGACCTCTGTGCACCCATCATAGACGTGAATACTGGGATGTGCATGAAGATCCATACTGCCACTGCACCTCTCAGCCTGTCGTTGAGTTTTACAAGATGGCTCCATGTGGCTGCATAGAATACCTATCACTCCACAGGCCTTTGTATGGATGTAGGTGTCTATGCACCCATGTGAATGAAGTCCAAAAGTTAACCACTGTTGAAAGTGCAGATGAATGTAAATAAAGGCTGCTCACGCTAAATAAAAACTGCAAGAGCTGTGAAATAGACTGAAAAATCAAAGTTGCTATTGCTAGTTTACATACAGTCATTTTCTCTGATTGGAGATTGTGACATCACCACCTGCCACTCCACCTTATCCAATCAAAGATAAATGTAAGGCGTTTCATGAAAGAAAGAGAAAAAATCTGATCACTTTTGAAGACATTGCCATAGTTTTTTTCTTTCTGGTTCTGATTCTATACAATCTTTTTAACTGGTAGAAGTTGTCAATGTTTTTTTTCAATTGTTAGGGAAGGAGATTGTTGACAGATTGTTAGGATATTAGCCACTTGCCCTCCTGAGGATTTACCCCCCTTCCTGACCAGGCCATTTTGTGCATTACGGCGCTGCGTTAGTTTAACTGACAATTGCGTGGTCATGCAACGCTGCACCCAAATGAAATGTACATCCTTTTTTTCCCACGAATTGAGCTTTCTTCCGGTAGTATTTGATCCCCTTTGCGGTTTTTATTTTTTGAACTATAAAAAAAAAAAGACCGACAATTTTGAGAAAAAAAACAATATTTTTGACTTTTTGCTATTAAACATGTCCAGTAAAAAAATTAAAAAAATTTAATTTTGTCACAAATTTAGGCCAAAATGTATTCTGCTACATGTCTTTGCTAAAAAAAAATCCCAGTATGTGTAAATTAATTGATTTACGTGAAAGTTATAGCGTTTACAAATGGCAGAATATATACAGGTATTTTGTTTTTTAATTTATATATACAGGTGAAACTCGAAAAATTTGAATATCTTGCAAAAGTTCATTTATTTCAGTAATGCAACTTAAAAGGTGAAACTAATATATGAGATAGACTCATTACATGCAAAGCAAGATAGTTCAAGCCGTGATTTCTCATAATTGTGATGATTATGGCTTACAGCTCATGAAAACCCAAATCCACAATCTCAGAAAATGAGAATATTGTGAAAAGGTGCAATATTCTAGGCTCAAAGTGTCCCACTCTAATCAGCTAATTAAGCCATAACACCTGCAAAGGGTTCCTGAGCCTGTAAATGGTCTCGCCGTCCGGTTCAGTAGGAATCACAATCATGGGAAAGACTGCTGACCTGACAGTTGTGCAGAAAACCATCACTGACACCCTCCATAAGGAGGGAAAGCCTCAAAAGGTAATTGCAAAAGAAGTTGGATGTTCCGAAAGTGCTGTATCAAAGCACATTAATAAAAAGTTATGTGGAAGGGAAAAGCGTGGAAGAAAAAGGTGCACAAGCAGCAGGGATGACCGCAGCCTGGAGAGGATTGTCAGGAAAAGGCCATTCAAAAGTGTTGGGGACTTTCACAAGGAGTGGACTGAGGCTGGAGTCAGTGCATCAAGAGCCACCACACACAGACGGATCCTGGACATGGGCTTCAAATGTCATATTCCTCAAGCCGCTCCTGAACAACAAACAACGTCAGAAGCTTCTTACCTGGGCTAAAGAAAAACAGACCTAGTCTGTTGCTCAGTGGTCCAAAGTCCTCTTTTCTGATGAGAGCAACTTTTGCATCTCATTTGGAAACAAAGGACCCAGAGTATGGAGGAAGAATGGAGAGGCCCAAGGACCCCGAGTATGGAGGAAGAATGGAGAGGCCCAAGGACCCCGAGTATGGAGGAAGAATGGAGAGGCCCAAGGACCCCGAGTATGGAGGAAGAATGGAGAGGTCCAAGGACCCCGAGTATGGAGGAAGAATGGAGAGGCCTAAGGACCCCGAGTATGGAGGAAGAATGGAGAGGCACACACTGCAAAATGCTTGAAGTCCAGTGTGAAGTTTCCACAGTCTGTGTTGATTTGGGGAGCCATGTCATCTGCTGGTGTTGGTCCACTGTGCTTCATTAAGTCCAGGGTCAACACAGCCGTCTACCAGGAGATTTTGGAGCACTTCATGCTTCCTTCCGCAGACGAGGTTTATGGGGATGCTGACTTCATTTTCCAGCAGGACTTGGCACCTGGCTACACTGCCAAAAGCACCAAAGCCTGGTTCAAAGACCATGGGATTACTGTGCTTGATTGGCCAGCAAACTCGCCTGACCTGAACCCATAGAGAATCTATGGGGCATTGCCAAAAGGCAGATGATAGACAATGCAGAAGAGCTGAAGGCCGCTATTGAAGCATCCTGGTCTTCCATAACACCTCAGCAGTGCCACAGGCTGATAGCTTCCATGCCACGCTGCAATGAGGCAGTAATTGCTGCAAAAGGGGCCCAAACCAAGTACTGAGTACATATGCATGCTTATACTTTTCAGAGGTCGATATTGTTCTATGTACAATCCTTGTTTTATTGATTGCATGTAATATTCTCATTTTCTGAGATTGTGGATTTGGGGTTTTCATGAGCTGTAAGCCATAATCATCACAATTATGACAAATCATGACTTGAACTATCTTGCTTTGCATGTAATGAGTCTATCTCATATATTAGTTTCACCTTAAAGTTGCATTTCTGAAATAAATGAACTTTTGCACGATATTCAAATTTTTCGAGTTTCACCTGTATATATTATTTATTTTTACTAGTAATGGTGGTGATCAGCGAATTATAGTGGGACTGCGGGACTGCAATGGGCATTCTGACACTGGGGGTAACTGACTTAGTGTCACTGAAATCCCCAGTGACACCAATACAGTGATCAGTGCTTAAAAAAAAGCACCGACACTGTACTAATGACACTGGGACACTGGGCAGGAAGGGGTTAACTGTGTGTTGTGTGCTGCTTTACTCTGTGCTGTGTCCTTGTGAGTCACTGTAAGCACGCTGCTTTGCATGTCTGTGCTGTGCACAGCCATCCAAAGCAGTGTGCACGAGCTGACAGGGAGGAAAACTGTATTGTTTACATACAGTTCTCCTCCCCATTGGAGATGCTTGTGAATCACCCGGCGCCGGTGAGTAATCACCGGCCGGGACCAGTTGATCGACAGCCGTGGCCGCGAATGGGAAGGGTGCGCGCGCCTCGTGCGCCCCTACCCGGAAATTCAAAATCATGTATATATACGTGAGTTTGCGCACCTGTGTTGCCCTGTAGCAGTATATCTACTATAGGGCGGTTGGGGAGTGGTTGGTCTCATGTGATCAATGTCATGGGGTATAAATGAATGGGAAAATTAACGATGTTTAGTGATTCATTTCCAGATTCCATCTAGTTGTGTAAAGAACAGAGGAGGTCAATCAGTCAGCATTCATTTCTACTACCCAATTTTTCATGTGCAGGACTGATTGCTCAGTCATGCTACTCAGTATCTCTTGTGTAGCAGCTGGCATTAAAAGTAATGTTATACAAACAAAGAGACTAATCTCATGTTATTTCAGGAAGACTCACCTGTGTAGCCAAGCCTAGTTGGCAGCTGAACAGCTCACAGACAAATGGACTTGAATTCCTTTTCTAAATAAGTGACAGCTAGGACACTTCCTAACAGATGTCGTAATGCCCCTCCCTCCCACAAAAAAGAAGAACTAAACATCACTGAGATAAGTCTAAGTCCATTAAAATAACAGAATTAAAGGGTTATTATCTGAAGTTAAGAGCTACAGTGTGTCTCTCCTTCACAGAGCAGGAATATTTAATCCAACTGATATGTTCTACAGAAGAAAACTGGCCAAACTTTCCTTATATGTAAAATGACATGCTGTAACCCATAGCAACTGAACAGATGTCAAAGGAAACTTTTGGTGGCTGGTTGGATTTATCCATTTCGTAGTTTTCATTTGTGATCAAAAGTTGGTAGACAGTAGTTGGAAGTTGCCATGTGTGTGACAACAATTAGGCTACCTATAAGACAACAATGATAAAGGAAACCTATGGATGAAGCATAAAGCCCACCACTGATGATCCTCTCTCCTAAAAATACTAGTTCCCTGGTTGTCATTATCCAATAGCTTTAAGTAGATACTGAGTCACTAATCTGTAGCTAATATGCAGATTAAGAGTTATGAGGCACTCCGACTTTCTTGATGAACTTCAACAGGAATATTGATCTGTAGGGCTAGAGATTTTTGGCCAATTTTCATTGAACAAACAATCTTTTTTCTTTGTCTACTTTTCCAACATAAGATGATCATAGAATTGTATATAGTATATATGGGCAATTCCTTTGTTTGTCTAGCGAAACAGCCAAAATTCTGGTAAGCACTGTCTGATACTGGCTACACCAATTGGATTCTCGTTCAGATACCATCAGTTAGATCCACAAAATGTATTATTAGACAGGATTATTATAGCGCACAAAGTTAAGGGAGACAGTACAGTTACGATAAAATTAGGACTAGAGAGTTAGGAGGGCACTGCTCATGAAAGCTTACAATTTGTGAACAACATCTCTGCAGGGTGAAGTTCTACTTAAACAAACATTCCAATTATATCCAGTCACACTATGCCGTTGTTGGTAAACTTTGTTGATCTGAAAGGTCAAACCTGTAACAGGATCCTTAGATGATCTGAAAAACCAAATTGCAAACTGAGTCTGAATGTGTGTGATCGGCATTTTGTCTACGGGTAATGGTCCGATATGTAAGGGACCTATGCTAAGCCGTGACAAGACTTGTTGAGGGAACTGTAGTATAGCAAGCAGAGATGTGAAGTAGTGAGAAGAGATTATATAAATAGTGAGAAAAGACTTGATGATGTGATTAATGGGATCCCAAAAATCATTGAGGAGATCAGAAATAGTGAGGAAAGATCTAAAGTGGGAAGGAGAGATCTCACGTGGTTAATGGCACCCCGGAAAGTGGTGAGGATTGACCTAAAGTGGTGAAGAAAGATTAGAGTTGAAAAGCTCAGTTTTGAAGCGATGCTGAATGTTCTTTGGCTGTGTAGTCATCTTTGTGTCACTATCTTGGCAAAAGTCTCCTGTGAAATGTGGCAGAGCAGGGAAGGTCTATAAAGTGCAGCTGTGCTACTTGGAAAGCTGAACATGTCTGAATGGAAGATGATACCTCCCAGAACCTTCACACGGAACCATCAGCTTCTCACAAAGCATTCACATGGATCTCTCAGCATCTCATTGAACCTTCCCCCATGCAGAAACCAATAATCCCTTAAATTCACAACTGTGCAATACCAGCCTGCTTATCACAATCCTTCATAAACACAATGCACCAGCTACCTAGAACATTTCATGGTCTGCCACATCTGCATATGATCTAGCTGAGGTGTGCTACCTTAGAAGATATCTATAGGCTGCTGCTGACTTCTGAAAATATTAGTTGCCAAACTGTCATGTTGATCTGGTAACTTCAGTTTTTCACTTTATTTGCTGCATGCTTGTACTGCATTAGTGATTCAGAAAGCAACGCTACAAACAGCCAGACATAGAGCATTTTCAGGAGATGGGCAATGGCAGCCTGTGTATTACTCTCCATGCAGGCTCCCTTTAAGGGTTTGTTCACAACTTGTCCATTCAGCTGCATTTTTCTGCACTTCACTGCACTGCACGTGTATGGTAGAGGCACACAGAAAACAGTTTTTTTATGTGCTGTGTTCACACCATATATGTGTGATAGTGTGCAGAAAGATGCAAAACTTTATTTTAGTTTTGGATTGAGTTTGGAAGAATTAGAACCACTGTCATCTGAGGATATTCACCCACTCTATTGTACCTGGTGACCATTATCACTGAGACAGGAAGTGCAGGGAAAATAAACTTTTACAGTTGTCACCAGAGCAAAAAAGTGAGGATAAGTCATCCAATGGTGACAATTGTTCGAGAGATGAATGCGAAATGAAAATGAAAATTCTTTAATTTCTTTTTATGTCCCCAGGATAAGAAGTGAATGGAGATCTCCCCAGCAGGACACAGACAACAAACAATAGCTTGATTGGGGTTTTAACCACTCTCTACTCTTTCCAAAACCAAAGAAAAGGTGTGTGTGTGTATATATATATATATATATATATATATATATATATATTAAGTATTCATTTTTAAGGCTGATAACTGTCACTCTTCAAAAACAGAATGTATAATGTTATATCCAAGCTATATTGTTGTCATAATATTGCCATGTTGTGCACAGGCTGACTATCATAAACTACTTTGGCCCGTTTTACTGGAACACCATATCTATCACAGGTTTTACGACATGCTAAAGCCTGCTCTTAAAGTATTTTCGTCCACATACTTTCCATATAAGATGACAGTCATTTCAAACTTATGTCACCCTATATTTTAAAACAGAGATTCAATATCCTGTTGCCCATTTTTTTCTACCCCATTCCTCCCTCTCTTCATGCCCCCCTTCCTTCCTGAGTCCACCTGTTGCTAAGAAAGCAAAGGCCCATATTTCCTAATGACTCCATAAGCCTCATGATTAGGGCTGTAAACACAGCGAAACACAGACAACTGTATCACCTTATCCCATATACATCTGCTCTGTCACAGACTTGTCATGTTCTAGTCTTACACTCACTATGTCAGTTATGCAGATCTGCCCCTATACATTGCACATTAAATGGCTTCATTTGTACCCTGGGTTGGTCTTCTCATAGTTACAGCTGCACCCCTATAAGAAACTTTGCACAGCTTAAGCATCAGTCCAATTGCTCTTGCTCATATAATGTACCCCACACATTAGCCTACAGCATCATACCATATCTGCAGCAAAATTACGCACATAGGAACAAAAGTGACAACCTTACTGACCGAACATAGAGATTACTTGACTTATTCAATAGATTTTGCATTGACCAATTGCAACCAATCAGAAGGCACTCTGCTAAAGTCAAACTGGAACAAAATGGATTCTGGTTGGTTGCTATGGATTTCTGTACTTGCAGTTAGCACTAAAGACCACAAAACTGCACAATTTCAAGATGTCTTCCATATGCAAGTGACAATAGAACTAAAATTGACCATAGTTGGGACCAGGGGCGGAATGACAACTCATGGGGCCCCCGGGCAATAGGGGATCATGGGGCCCCTGTGTCCTTGCCCAAACTCAAAAAAGCCTATGAAAAAGGTAACAGGGGCATCTTATGGGGTCCCCTACTGACAACGGGCCCTCGGGCAGTGCCCGAGTTTCCAAATGGTCAGTCCGCCCCTGGTTGGGACACTTTGTGTACAGTGTAAACTGCAAAAATGAATAGAGGTGTTTGCTGAGAGTTGGGGTAATTATTCAAGAGTCTTACCATTTTGATTAATAGTAACCCCCGTATTTGATCACTTTGTTTTGAGAGCTTTTAATCACTCAATAAAATGAATCATATGGTTCTGTATTTTCCTCCTTCCATAGCTAACACAATTAAAATATTCAGTTATGCATCATCATTGTGGTATACAAAAACATCTCAGACTCTGGCTTTTTTAAAAACTCTTTAGGACCCTTTCACACTGATCAGTTTTTCAGTTAAAAAAAGGTGGAAGAAAAATGCATGAAAAATGCGTTTCATTTGCATTTTTGACTGCTTTCACACCACTCTGTTGCAAAAAAGTGGTAAAAACGCATAATCTTCCGTTTTTCTAACTGAAAAACTGATCAGTGTAAAAGGGCCCTTATTTACTCTCGATAAATGGAGGGAACACATATCAACAACCATAAATTGGGTGCGGTCATAAGTCACACCCTTTCTTCATGGCACCCAATGTCTTGTTCCAAGTCCATTATATGATGCATTTGATGACTATGGATGCTATTTGCACACCTGATGTATACCAATTCCCTTCTCTATCTGTTTCTGTACCCCCAAAACTGTTATTTTCTCTCTTTATTAAATAAAAACTGATTGAGTAAAAAAAATATTTTTTTTATACCTTTACAAAATATACACTGGTGTATGTTTTTGCATTATTAAGGATGCAAATGGCAAATTACTGTTGACACCATCCAATCCTATTGAGCAGATCTGTAATTGGATGATAATAAGAGTACAATCGGCAAGAGTGGAGATACAGCCTGTACTTGTAACTGTCCATGAGACAGATAGGTCCTGGTATAATACAGTTTTCTAGCCCTGGCGGGATTCTAGATCCTAAGATGCCAGACAAAATAAAACAATATTTGAACCAGTGCTATGATCAGTATCTCAGTTCCCTTATGTAAGACATAAAACTATTTGCATCAGAGGTACAATTCCTAGACATAGATATAGGTTATGCTACTGTACATGAAAAATCGCCATTAATTAAACACTCTCCACAGCCCAGGACAGCATGACACCAATATTCAGTATATAATTCCCCCCTTTAATTCAGGAAAACATGGTGGATGACAAAGCCATCTATCATTATTGGGGACAGGGCAAAACTTCCGGTGACAGCTCCTTTCAGTGATGACTAATGAATGAGCGTGCGTATGTGTGACATTCATCTCTCATACAGTTAGGGAATGTGCTTAGTCGTATCTCTAAGCGGTACAATTTCTGAAACCTCCAGCATACAGACAGAGAAGTGTTGCCCATAGCACTCAACCAGACTCCACGTTTGACATTTCCAGTGCAGGTCCAGAATGAAAGCAAAATTCTAACTGGTTGCTATGAGCAATGGACCTTATTTTTCCTCTTACTCCAGATTCTATAAAACATCCCCGTGTTCATAGGTGACACTTCTCTGGACTGGAAACTGGAGTTGTCTGCTATCATTCCAACACTGACTCAAGGTAAAAAATCCATTGGTCTCAGTCCACTTACCATTTTGACGGTTTACCCCAATGCCTGCGGAGAGAACGGACAGGCAGGAGGTGTCTGCTAGCTCCTCAGTACAGACACTCAAAGATTTCTCTTTAAAGAGTTCCCTCCAATTTGTACTGTGCCCATTCACACACCTGCTCCCACTTCGGCCCTGATTGGATGCCACTAACTACTACACCCCCCCAGTTCCAATCCCATGCCAGCTAACCCCTGATTGGATAGACGGGCATTTTACCAAATTTAGCCTGTGACTTGGGAGGGGGGCCAACACAAAAATAAAAGACCAGGTAAAGAGGGAGGGGTCAGTGACAAGTATGAACACATGGCACTCTTCTCACTGTAAATAGTTAAAGGGAATTTCCAGCACTTGCCTTCCCCCCCTCTCTCCAAGCAACCCCTCCCTATGAAAGTGCTGGAGCCCCCGGATTTACGACAAGGTCTGAAAGGGCCAGAGAAGAATAAGTATCGGATAACTTCTTCAGCCCCTACCACCAGGGAACAGATTAGAAATAGAAGCAGCTGCAAACGTGACTAGCCATGGTACAATCTATGTCGAGAGGTGCAGGCAAACAGACTATTTACTCTTTGAGTGATGTCAAGTAAAAAAGGTATAAAGAAGGAGACAGATCATGGTGTAGGGTGTCAAATGCCCATTCGAATCTGCTACAAATGTGCATTACACTGTACCAGTCGTTTAAATATCAGTTTTGAATCTGAATGCTCTATGCGAAACTTGCTAGGTGTAGAGAAATCTATCTATCTACCTATCTATCTATCTATCTATCTATCTATCTATCTATCTCTATTTCTTGTATGCATTTTACCTGTAATGCTTTGCAACATACCTATACACCTTTAAAATGTTAAGCCAGCCATAGATGGATCAAATCTTGTCTGGTTCTGCTGCTTCCATTGATCGACTTGGGTAAAACGAGCCTACCTGATTTTCTACATGCAATTACTGCTACGGTAATTTTTGTGTTCTGCCAGCAGAGATAACTCCCCACCTGCAGAACATAATAGTGCTTCCGGAGGGATTTCCCCATCAACAGTGACTGTGTTGATGGGGGAATTGAGCTATTTTCTGTGGTGAAAGGAAAGAAAATTGAATCATCCAAGGCTTGCCTTAGTTCATCTTTACAAAAAAAATGTAAAGGTGAACTAACACCAGACGTCCTCTGCACCCTATGCACCTGGTCCTCGCAGTACTTACCTATGTGGTTGCCGAGGGGGTGGTTATCATAGGGGTTCATGGGGAACATGGTGTCGTGTGTACTATCAGGTGTGACACTGTGCCAACTCCTTGAGTGTATGTGCTATACATGGGCGGACTGAACATTTGGAAACTGCCCGAGGGCCCGGGGTCAGTAGGGGGCCCCATGAGATGCCCCTGGTACCTTTTTCATAGGCCTTTTTGAGTTTGGACAAGGACACAGGGGCCCTATGATCTCCTATTGCCCGTGGGCCCCATGAGTTGTCAGTCCGCCCCTGCATGTGAGATGTTAATCCTGACTAAACCAGCAACCCCCCTACTAATACAACCATTTGCCTTATTTCATGTAGGCATGTTCAAGTTTATGAGCTCCCAGAGGATTCACACCTCATGGGCACACACTACTGTGGTTAAATACATTTGGATCCTATTTCGTAGTTTAGATTTGGTTTATTATGATGACGGTTGGAGACTCTGGGGCCCTTACCCTCTTATGCTCTGGTTTCTCCCCAACTTGGGCCACCGCTGACTACTAGCTGGACTACCCATGGAATTAGGAATGTTCCCATATTCTATTAGCTCTTTTCTGCCTTAGCAGATATACTTTTTCAACCCAATTTATTTTACTTTAACATTACCAGTTACTTAATACTCCCCCTGAGGAGGCCTCTGCTGCTCCTCTGACCCCAACCTCTCTCTTATTCTTATCCCTCACCCCTACTACCCTCCCATCTTTCCCCTTTCCCACCCTTTCCTTGGTGGACCAGGTGGGAAACTCTGGCGCAGACTTTGGGCAGTGCACAAACTTTTTTATCGAAAAAGTGGTCTGTTTTCAGCCCCATTGAAGCCACTTAGGCTGCCTCTCTTAATGTTTGAAGGCTCAACATAGCTGAAAATGCGAAATCATTCTCAAAGATATTTGGAAATGTAAAACTGACACGACCCTTCGGGACAAGTAATACCCTATGTATTTTCACTTTATTTCACTAGATGAAAAATCAAGAGGGGTATGCATCTTAATAAATCACTGTTGTGGACCACATCGGTGGAATACCATGATCAAGAAGGGCGCTGTTTTTTTAATAAAGGTCTTATTGATTCAGAAAGTGATATTAGCGACCATGTACAGTGGGAATCGAAAGTTTGGGCACCCCAGCTAAAAATTTGTATTAATGTGCATAAAGAAGCCAAGGAAAGATGGAAAAATCTCCAAAAAGGCATCAAATTACAGATTAGACATTCTTATAATATGTCAACAAAAGTTAGATTTTCTTTCCATCATTTACACTTTCAAAATAACAGAAAACAAAAAAATGGCGTCTGCAAAAGTTTGGGCACCCTGCAGAATTTATAGCATGTACTGCCCCCTTTGCCAAGCTGAGACCTGCCAGTGTCATGGATTGTTCTCAATCATCGTCTGGGAAGACCAGGTGATGTCAATCTCAAAGGTTTTAAATGCCCAGACTCATCTGACCTTGCCCCAACAATCAGCACCATGGGTTCTTCTAAGCAGTTGTCTAGAAAACTGAAACTGAAAATAGTTGACGCTCACAAAGCTGGAGAAGGCTATAAGAAGATAGCAAAGCGTTTTCAGATGTCAATATCCTCTGTTCGGAATGTAATTAAGAAATGGCAGTCATCAGGAACAGTGGAAGTTAAAGCAACATCTGGAAGACCAAGAAAAATATTAGACAGAACAGCTTGCAGGATTGTGAGAAAAACAATTCAAAACCAACGTTTGACTGCACGATCCCTCCAGAAAGATCTGGCAGACACTGGAGTTGTGGTACACTATTCCACTATAAAGAGATACTTGTACAAATACGGTCTTCATGGAAGAGTCATCAGAAGAAAACCTCTTCTACGTCCTCACCACAAAAATCATCGTTTGAACTTTGCAAATGAACATATAGACAAGCCTGATGCATTTTGGAAACAAGTTCTGTGGACTGATGAGGTTAAAATTGAACTTTTTGGCCGGAATGAGCAAAGGTACGTTTGGAGAAGAAGGGGCACAGAATTTAATGAAAAGAACCTCTGTCCAACTGTTAAGCATGGGGTTGGATCAATCATGCTTTAGGGTTGTGTTGCAGCCAGTGGCACAGGGAACATCTCACGAGTAGAAGGAAAAATGGATTCAACAAAATGTCAGCAAATTTTGGATGGTAACTTGATGCCATCTGTGAAAAAGCTGAAGTTAAAGAGAGGATGGCTTCTACAAATGGATAATGATCCTAAACACACCTCAAAATTCACGGGGGATTACATCAAGAGGCGTAAACTGAAGGTTTTGCCATGGCCTTCACAATCTCCTGACCTCAACATAATTGAAAATCTATGGATAGACCTTAAAAGAGCAGTGCGTGACAGACAGCCCAGAAATCTCAAAGAACTGGAAGACTTTTGTAAGGAAGAATGGGCAAAGATACCTCAAACAAGAATTGAAAGACTCTTGGCTGGCTACAAAAAGCGTTTACAAGCTGTGATACTTGGCAAAGGGGGCAGTACAAGATATTAATTCTGCAGGGTGCCCAAACTTTTGCAGACGCCATTTTTTTGTTTTCTGTTATTTTGAAAGTGTAAATGATGGAAATAAAATCTAACTTTTGTTGACATATTATAAGAATGTCTAATCTATAATCTGATGCCTTTTGGAGATTTTTCCATCTTTCCTTGGCTTCGTTATGCACATTAATACAAATTTTTAGCTGGGGTGCCCAAACTTTCGATCCCCACTGTATGTCACTAACCTGAATCAAATCTCTTTTCTAGAATCTACATTAGATGCACTAGAGCACTTTTCAGAAGGAATTACAATTTTTTGGGAGACTTCAACCTGATTTTAAACCCACAAATCGATTCTTCCCACTCCGCTTCTGTTTGATCCCTGAACTGTTTGATCTGCTTTTGGTTTCCAGCCTACTCATTCCCTGGTGGGGTGATCCTGAGATCTGCGACCTGGCATTCACACACAGCCAAATCCATCTCCACCATTAGGAGCTCTGGGGAAGACCGGTGGATGCTTAGACCCCACACCTCAGGTGAGCCTGCGTCATTCCCAAGGTGGGCCGCTGGTGTACCAATTCTACTGGTTTCAGGTAAGCCTTGCAACTGCTGTGGCAACTGGTCTCTGAACCTGACCTTATATCGTGACACTATTTCATGTTCTCCAACTGGCAGATGTTTGGCGCATTCACCATCCTACCACCAAGGATTCTCATGGTGTAATAGAGATCATTCTCTATTACATGGGAGTTACTCTCGTATTGATCTGTTTTTTATTTCTCATTGCTATAACGGAACCGGGCCCCGATTGCACTAGGGTATTTCTGTTCGTCTCCCGCTTCCCTGTCCGAACACAGATCCATGGACACCACTCGAAGTAAAATCAGGAAATAGACTGCTTTATTTTAACACAGAAACAAGATATATACACAGGGCGGGGCAATACATTTAATAACAAGAGACATACAGCAGTCACCCCCCACCAAGCCAATACACAAACACATACATCCCATAATAGTTTGCTCCCAAGCAAGACACACAATAGAACAATGGGACAACCACATGGAATTAAACAATGAACAACCCCCACCTATACATGTCTACACAATAGCAAGACATTTCACCCTGCACCCCTAACAGGCACAGGGTGACTTACACATAAGAGGGATACGGGGATCTGAGACAGGGGTCTCCCCACCTCTCTAAAGTGAGCTGGGATACATGGGCCCCCCACCCAAAGTAGCTCCCGTCATAATTGCCACTTGTACTTTTCTACCCGGTCAGAAATAGGTAACATCACTCTTTCAGACCATGCACCAGTCAGCTTGATAAAGACTTGTGGAACGCCTATACGTCCACCCTATAATTGATGCCTAAATGAATCCCTCTCTCAAGACCCCTTGATTGAAACAGAACTAGGAACTTGCAACTTTTTTCTCTCCAACTCCACCCCTGATGTGCCCCTACACACGACCTGGAAGTCCCATAAAGTCTATATACGAGGTCTGCTGATCAAGCTCAGGACCCAACATACAAAACAACAAGGACGACTTATTACAGATTTACTAGTCCAAATACACCAACTAAAATCCCTCCATAAACATATATAAACAGTGAATGTCCTTAAGAAAATGGTCAATTGCTGTATTCACTTCCGTACCCTCTGTTTTGACAAGGGAAGAGCAACACTGACTAAGTGCCATCACTCCTTTTACAAATTTGGACATCAATGTACCCATTCCCTAGCCAATACACTCTGACGAGTGAGAATCTTTGTTCCCACTATCCACACTTTCACTAGGTCCAAATCTGCTCCACCCCGGGAGATAGTGGCAGCATTCAGAGATTACTACA
Source organism: Staurois parvus (assembly GCF_062004578.1). Classification (NCBI taxonomy): domain Eukaryota; kingdom Metazoa; phylum Chordata; class Amphibia; order Anura; family Ranidae; genus Staurois; species Staurois parvus. The sequence goes on from NW_028317933.1 coordinate 16,381,985, forward strand.
CAAAACTATATGACTTTCCCACCTCAACAACCACACACATTGACTGTATTAGGGACTATCTTACAAGATCAGGCCTACCATCCCCTTGATGAATGCAGTGCCCAAGCTCTTGAGGACCCAAAAGATTCCTCAGAATTTTTACTCACCCATAAGTCCACTAACACTGAAAAGGCATCCCGCCTGAACGGTTTTTCTGTCACTTATAAAACATTCTAACATCTACCTACCCCACATTTACATTTCATGGAAGCATTCAATTCCCTACGCCAAAATTGAGTCCTTCATACCTCTGCCTTAATGGCACACAGCTTGGTTATCCCTCAAAGATGCACAATACTGCGCCAGCTATCATCTGATATCTCTTCTTAATGTTGATCTAATACTTTTTGATGGCATGACTTGTGCATTGAATGTGATCCACTTGGCCCTATCTCTGCCTGAATGCATCTTTCTTCTTTCCCCAGATGCCAAAAAGACTTTTGATAGGCTTGAATGGACCTTCGTTTGTCTTACTTTAAAAGCAATCATATGCAACATTGGATAATTTGTACTCTTCCCCATTGTCGTGTGTCACATTTAATGGGATCCTCTTAAAGCCCTTCCCCATCAGAAATAGCACCCATCAAGGCTGCCCACTTTCTCCAATAATATTAATTTTAATTTTACAGCCTTTCCTATACTGTGTACGGGTGAACCCTGAGATCAGAGTTATTACGACTGGGAAATAAACCAATAAAACCTGTACTGATTACCTAATTTTCTTTCTCAGTAACCCCGGAAAAACTCTCCTGAACCTAATATCCGAATTCAAAATATATGGAGAACTGTCCAACTTCCATATCAATTACCGAAAATCTGTGTCATTGAACCTAACTCTTCCCCAAAATGCTAAACAGCTACTCCAAGCAGAATTTGCATTTAAATGGGATCCCTTTCATTTTAGATATTTGGGCATCCAACACCCTAGTGACTTGACTTGATTACTTTTCCTTAATTTTGCACCTCTTGTTTCAGTATTACAGACTGACCTATTGTCCTGGTCCTCCAAGAATCTTTCCTGGATGGGTAAATGTAATGCAATTAAAAAGAACATCCTTCCTCGGATACTTTACTTGTTTCAGACAATACCTATCCATGTACATACACAATACCTTAAATCTCTTCACTCCCTCATAAACAATTTTGTATGGTATACTAAACCAGCACACTTAAAACATACTAATTCCCTGAATATCGAAGAAACTGGGGGGATGGTACTCCCAGACGTTTGGATATACCATCTAGCATTCAATTAACGACAGCGCTAGACCGGTCCTGACATTGACTCCTTAAAAAATGACTTGAACAAGAAGCCTAAGCAACGTCCTTAGAGACACATCTCCAGTTCCCCAAATTACCCACGTTGGACCTAGATAAGCATCCTAATAGAAGGGCAGCCTGGAAAGCATGCCACATAGCTTTTGATTCTTATGGGATCACCTCACTACTTTCACCTTCGCTCCCCATTCTAGACAATCCCGACTCTTTCCTGGGTACACAGGAAAATCAGTTCAGCCAGATAATACAAGAACAAAATTGGTGTGTGAAAAACTTCCTATATATAGCTCCAAATGGCTATCCTCTAATCAACTGAAGACCATCCTGGCATTTGCGGCTTTGGGTACTCTGCAGATAATGCAGATTACACATTCTTTTACATTCCTTACCCATACCTGTGCAAATTCTCACGTAAACTGATGCCATTTGAACATGAGTGGCAGGCGAAAGACCCAATTAGTCATATCCTCTCTATGACTTATAAATGGCTTCTTATTGAAGGAAAAGTATTACACCTCCCAGACCATTCAGAACAGGCCTTACGGATTACTCTCTCACCAGAAGCTCGCACAAAGATACTCACCATGTCCTTTAAGTAACATGTCTTCCATAAACACCAACTATCAGGAATTGGGGCACAAGATAGTTACTCAATGATATCATACCCCAACCCTACTGCATTCTATTTACCCTGCAGTCATGGAGACTTGCTGTAGATGTGGCCATGGACAGGGAGACATGCTACATACTCTCTGGTCCTGCCCACGTTTTTACACTTTCTGGATGGAAGTCTTTGAGATCTCTCAAAAATTCACAGATTGGGTGCTCCCCAAATGCCTGAATTCTTTATTCTACACCACAGCTCTGTTGCAACAGCTGCCTAAAAAAAAAAATCGATATTATGCCATTGGTCAACGCAGCATGTTCATGTATACCTGCAATATGGAAATCTTCTCAACGTCCAATACGACCACTAAATTGCTTTTCTTCTCTTCCAGCCCATACGATCCCCGCGGGGTGCACCTCCCATTTTCCCCCATTGCCATTCCCCCATCTCTCCATCCTTACTTTGTTCTACATCTGACCCCCCTTCACTTTTGATAACTAAACACCCATCAGGCCCTAGACTTCAAATCAGGTCCTGTCTTTACGTTGGAGCTTCCCAACAACACATCAAACAATACCTTTCACTGACACCACATATTGATTGGTGGGTCTTTTTAGACACAACCATACATTTGACACATTGGAAGTAAATCTCCAATTCATTCAGGCAGGGGCCTCTGAACCTTCACGGCTTATACCCAATATGATCTGACTATACTCCTGGAGATCAAGCTTACCCACCATCCAGCCTCATGGTTCCTTCATAAGTTCTTCTATATACTTCCATATTTTTATATTGTGTATGTTGTTTGGAAATATACTATTCAACCTCAACCTATGAGATACCTAAGCTATTCTGTAATGCAGTGGTTCTCAACCTTTCTAATGCCGCGACCCCTTAATACAGTTCCTCATGTTGTGGTGACCCCCAACCATAAAATTATTTTCGTTGCTACTTCATAACTGTAATTTTGCAGTGGGAGGACTAGCGCCCCATCACTGATGTCAGTGGGATGAATAGTGTCCCATCGTTGGTATCAGTGGGAGGAATAGTGCCCCATCATTGGTGTCAGTGGGAGGAATAGTGCCCCATCATTGGTGTCAGTGGGAGGAATAGTGTCTTATCATTGGTGTCAGTGGGAGGAATAGTGTCCCATCATTGGTGTCAGTGGGAGGAATAGTGCCCCATCATTGGTGTCAGTGGGAGGAATAGTGCCCCATCATTGGTGTCAGTGGGAGGAATAGTGCTCCATCATTGGTGTCAGTGGGAGGAATAGTGCCCCATCATTGGTATGAGTGGGAGCAATAGTACCCCATCATTGGTATCAGTGGGAGGAATAGTGCCCCATCATTGGTGTCAGTGGGAGGAATAGTGCCCCATCATTAGTGTCAGTGGGAGGAATAGTGCCCCATCATTGGTATGAGTGGGAGGAATAGTGCCCCATCATTGGTATGAGTGGGAGGAATAGTGCCCCATCATTGGTATGAGTGGGAGGAATAGTGCCCCATCATTGGTGTCAGTGGGAGGAATAGTGCCCCATCATTGGTGTCAGTGGGAGGAATAGTGCCCCATCATTGGTATGAGTGGGAGGAATAGTGCCCCATCATTGGTGTCAGCGGGAGGAATAGTGCCCCATCATTGGTGTCAGCGGGAGGAATAGTGCCCCATCATTGGTGTCAGTGGGAGGAATAGTGCCCCATCATTGGTGTCAGTGGGAGGAATAGTGCCCCATCATTGGTGTCAGTGGGAGGAATAGTGCCCCATCATTAGTATCAGTGGGAGGAATAGTGCCCCATCATTGGTGTCAGTGGAAGGAATAGTGCCCCATCGTTGGTATGAGTGGGAGGAATAGTGCCCCATCGTTGGTGTCAGTGGAAGGAATAGTGCCCCATCGTTGGTGTCAGTGGGGGGAGGAATAGTGCCCCATCGTTGGTGTCAGTGGGGGGAGGAATAGTGCCCCATCATTGGTATGAGTGGGAGGAATAGTGCCCCATCGTTGGTGTCAGTGGGGGGAGGAATAGTGCCCCATCGTTGGCGTCAGTGGGGGGAGGAATAGTGCCCCATCGTTGGCGTCAGTGGGGGGAGGAATAGTGCCCCATCGTTGGCGTCAGTGGGGGGAGGAATAGTGCCCCATCGTTGGCGTCAGTGGGGGGAGGAATAGTGCCCCATCGTTGGCGTCAGTGGGGGGAGGAATAGTGCCCCATCGTTGGCGTCAGTGGGGGGAGGAATAGTGCCCCATCGTTGGCGTCAGTGGGGGGAGGAATAGTGCCCCATCGTTGGCGTCAGTGGGGGGAGGAATAGTGCCCCATCGTTGGCGTCAGTGGGGGGAGGAATAGTGCCCCATCGTTGGCGTCAGTGGGGGGAGGAATAGTGCCCCATCGTTGGCGTCAGTGGGGGGAGGAATAGTGCCCCATCGTTGGCGTCAGTGGGGGGAGGAATAGTGCCCCATCGTTGGCGTCAGTGGGGGGAGGAATAGTGCCCCATCGTTGGCGTCAGTGGGGGGAGGAATGGTGCCCCATCGTTGGCGTCAGTGGGGGGAGGAATAGTGCCCCATCGTTGGCGTCAGTGGGGGGAGGAATAGTGCCCCATCGTTGGTGTCAGTGGGGGGAGGAATAGTGCCCCATCGTTGGTGTCAGTGGAAGGAATAGTGCCCCATCGTTGGTATGAGTGGGAGGAATAGTGCCCCATCGTTGGTATGGGGGGGAGGAATAGTGCCCCATCGTTGGTATCAGTGGGGGGAGGAATAGTGCCCCATCGTTGGTATCAGTGGGGGGAGGAATAGTGCCCCATCGTTGGTATCAGTGGGGGGAGGAATAGTGCCCCATCGTTGGTGTCAGTGGGGGGAGGAATAGTGCCCCATCGTTGGTGTCAGTGGGGGGAGGAATAGTGCCCCATCGTTGGTGTCAGTGGGGGGAGGAATAGTGCCCCATCGTTGGTGTCAGTGGGGGGAGGAATAGTGCCCCATCGTTGGTGTCATTGGGGGGAGGAATAGTGCCCCATCGTTGGTGTCAGTGGGGGGAGGAATAGTGCCCCATCGTTGGTATTAGTGACACAAATGATGGGGCACTATCCCTTCCACTGACACCAATGATACTTACCTTGCTGACTCCTGCTCCAGTCTGGGCTCGCTCTCTCCCTCTCCCATCTACAGCCTGCATACCTGGCTGCAGCAGCAAAATTTGCACTTACCTGTCAGCTGTCTTCCTTCTCTGGCCTCTCTCTTCACTCGTTACTGCAGCTCCCTCGATCTTCTTCGATCTCCGCGCGCTGCCGCTCGGCTCCTCCTCTCCAAGCTCCACCTTCTCGCCGGTGATTGGCCGCCTGTGTGCCTCTCCTGAGCTACAGTTCCGGTGGCCAATCAGCGGCGAGGAGGCGGTGACAGGGGCAGCATATCATCCCGCCCACACATCGCCGGAGACAGCAGCGGTGTCTCGGTTCCTAAGACCATCGGAAATATGTGTTTTCCGATGGTCTTAGGCGACCCCTGGGAAATGGTCGTTCGACCCCCAAAGGGGTCGCGACCCCCAGGTTGAGAACCGCTGCTGTAATGGGTTGTTCATTTCTTTTTTCCCCCGCTCTGTAATAATAAAATCTCATAAATAAAGAATACAAAAAAAAAGACTGGCACAGACATTTTCCCATGAACAAAACATCTAACAAGTATTCCACGCACATTCACTAATCCCTGTCAGTCTTTTAAAATGTTTAGGTAATCTGTTTGTTGAAAATTTACATCTTGTTCTGGTATCCTGTGTTTGCTGAATTACAATGGGGAACAAGGAGAAAAAATTCCAACAAGCCCAGTTTTTTTAGCTGACTTTGGTGTTCTTTTAGGACAGGCCTCGGCATATCCAGTGTCTCAGGGTTGTGTGAAGTGACCAAAAACTGTCTACAGGGTGAACTTGTATTTCTATATAGAAAGCAATTCTATATACACACACATCAGTATTGTTACTGTATGTGTCCAATATACGTACAAAGAATAAGAAGCATCATATTACATCAATATTGCACAGCAATTCTATCATCTTTATGTATACAGCATTATATAAATAGTAGAGATGTGTAGTAATAAAACAACCAAACTTCAGCTTTCAGTTCGTTATTTTGATTAGCGGCTACAGATTACTGCACACTGCAAACTGGTATTTGGCTTGTTACCTTCAGACAGAAGTGTAACTACAGTAAGTACTAAGTAATGTTAGCTAGTTAAATATTCTAGATTATTATTGTAGATAGACATTCCAGCATTCTGCAGAGTTCTGACATTCCATACTGTAAGTGCCATAGAGAAATAAATAATCAGATGGTGCTCTAAAGATGCTAAAATGCCAACTACACAACAACATAGAGAAATATACTCAGTTGGACCATAAAATCTACCAGTAATGCTAATTCTGAAATGATTGGTGGTTTCTGCTGATGGTTTCTGGCTTCTATCTAGCAAGCAGCACTGATCACTGTAGGATGATATAGAAAAGTAATCAACACTAAGCTGGTGCCAAATATATTTCAACCTGTGTGTGGGTGTTACTGGGGTCAAGAAGTGACATAGTTGCCGCTGAGTGGATGCCAAGCCTGTATTACAGAAGTGTGGTATCATACTTCTTGCCAAATACCAGTCTCTTGTCACCATTAACCAATCATCTTAGAATCCATACATGTTTCTGAGGATAATAAATGCATAGCACATTTAGAAACACACATACTGTATAACCTTGTGTGTTTCACCCAAGTAATATGAAGGTGCAAAAGCAGTCATAAAAGAAAAATGAAGCCTGGAGCCATTATAGTTACACTCTCACGAAAGCCAGTTTGTTGACCCTTGACCATCACATCTAAACGAGCTTGTCAGGCTTTTCTTTGAAAACTGCAAGCATTAATAATTAATGTTGACTTTTTCCGCTTTAATGTTCTGATGCATCCCAAAGGTGTTCAGTTGGGTTGATTTTAGGTTCATTTAATTCCTTGACACTCAACTCTTTAAACTATGTTTTTACGAACCTGGATTTGTGTACATGGACTGAAACAGAAAAAGGTGTCCTCCAAACTGTTTCCAAAAGGTTGGAAGTGTACAGATGTCTAAAATGTTCTAAAATGTTTGCAGAGGCTAATATAATTGTACTGTAAATACCTTAACAAATAATTTTGGGGGGTGTCCACATACTTTTGATTATATGTAGGATGAAAACTAAAAATATATACTATAATAAAATTTGTGTTTGGAAAAAAAAAAAGAAAAGAAGGGTGGCTATATTGGTCACTGATTTTTTTTTTTTTTTTAAATGTCAGAAATGTTTATTTTTAAATTTTGAGTTGTTTGTTTATTATTCTCATTTTAACAGATGAAAATAAACAAATGAGATGGGAAAATTTTGTTTTTCATTTAGTTGCATAATAATTCTGCTCACTAATAGTTGCCCAATAATTGTGCACACATAGATATTCTCCTAAGACACCCAAAACCTCACTTACTTTCTTAAATATTCAGGTTTGAGGTTTTTTAACATTGTAGAGTGACCAAGAGCACTGTAGTTGTTCAATAATGAAATTAATCATCAAAAATACAACTTGCCTAATAATTGTGCACACAGTGTGTGTATGTATGTATGTATGTATGTGTGTGTGTGTGTGTGTGTATATATATATATATATATTATATATATATATATATATACACTCACACACACACCAGCCACTTTATCAGGTACATCTTGCTAGTGCCAAGAAAATATCCCCCACACCATTACACCACCAGCCTGAACAGTTGATACAAACAGGGGCGGACTGACAACTCATGGGGCCCCTGGGCAATAGGGGATCATGGGGCCCCTGTGTCCTTGCCCAACCTCAAAAAAGCCTATGAAAAAGGTACCAGGGGCATCTCATGGGGCCCCCTACTGACCCCGGGCCCTCGGGCAGTGCCCGAGTTTCCAAATGGTCAGTCCGCCCCTGGATACAAACGATGGTATTCTACATAACTTGGTTATAATAAGTGGTTATATGAGTTACTGCTGCCTTTCTATCATCTTGAACCAGTCTGCCCATTCTCCTCTGACCTCTGACATCAACAAGGCAGTTTCGTCCACACAACAGTTGCTCACTGGATATTTTCTCTTTTTGGACCATTCTCTGTAAACTCTAGAAATGGTTGTGCATGAAAATCCCAATAGATCAGCAGTTTTTGAAGTACTCAGACCAGCCAGTTTGGCACCAACAGTTATACTATGTTCAAAGTCACTTAAATCCCCTTTGTTCCCCATTCTTATGCTCTAATGCTGAACTTTTTATTGATGCTTAGTTTGATTGGTTTTATTGATGATCACAAATAAAACAAAAACACAGGTTGCTGAGGTCTCCAAATAGTGTCATACTTTCACAATATTTTCCTGGCAAGGGCCAGCATTCACCCTAAGCTCTACACATGTGTCTTGAGAGGTCTATAGATAGTGCCTCCAAGTCTGTTGCCAACCAACGTGTTCCTAGTTTATAAGTATACACTGTACACATGGAAATGTTATGCATCACGATATGAAGACAGAATCCTTGTAAAGAGTTATTAGTTTGTTCCTTATTAACAGTAATACAAATTCATTATTTTATTAAAGTAAAAAGTTAAAGTATATGTAAACCCAAACACTAAACATTCATTTCATCCTTAAGCCTGGGTTCACATACGTGTGGCTCCATATATCGCATGTGATTCGCACAGGAACCGCACCACATTCCTGTGCAAATCACATGTGATTTGTGTGCGGTGTGATCAGAGCTATACATTTTGTATGGCTCTAATCGCACCACACCCGCACCAAAAACATGTAGGACCCTTTTTTTGTCCCCACTAGAATAGGATCGCATGGGTATTCACACCTATGCTATCCGATTCTTCACATCGCACCGAGTGTTGTGGACCGCTTTCGGGTGTTGTTATCTTAACATACACACCCGCAGCGGTTCGCATGAACGGGATGCAATTCTGATGCTGTGCGGAATTTGCACTGAAAACGCTGCGAATTCCGTACCGCATCAGTGTGAACCAGGGCTTAACGTCTTTTTGTAATTTCTGAAAATCATTTCAATACTCATAAATCTGCAACTTTTAATAAAATAATACTTTGTGATCTTGCAATGAAGGTCCTTATTCAGGCACTTTCTGATACAGAGTGACAATGCTATGCCCCGGTCTCCTAATTGTGTTTCTCCATTGTTACCCAGTAACACTGACCTTCGATGGAGACTTCATGTAACTATTTTAATGCACACTACACAACCATGGTACACTGTTGTCACCATCAGGAAACCCACCTGAGAAATGCCATGTAGCCATTGCTATAGTTCATGCATGTAGACAGTAAGTGGCTGCAAACAGGCTACGCAGATCATCAACAAACAAGTATTTTAGTAAAAAACATGGCAATAGGTTATGATACATAGTGCTTTAGCAAATCACAAATGGAATACACACCCTAGGCTGAAGCCTAAATGTATTAATGAAGATCATGGAATGCCGAGGTAAATCCCTATATCCCTGAAATGAAACTCCAATGAAATCTTTTTTTTTAAGCTTTCAATAGAACAAATGTGGCTACATTTTCTGCCATGTTCTCTTCCAGCTTGAGTCTTCTTAGTAACCCAGAAGTGAGGGGAGACCTCCCTACAGGGGAGATAGGCTGCAATTAAAGAAACACTGTAGCCCGGGGGGGGGGCTCAACCTTTTGCAGAGTGAGGGCCACCTAAATGATTTGGCAAAAAGTCATGGGCCTCAATGAAATTAAATGGCTCAGAATTTCAATTTTTAGAATAGCATAATGAACATTTCCTTCTGAGGCCACTAAATGCCGTTGGGAAGGAGAGGAGAAGCCAGCTTTCAGCAGTTGCAGGAGGAAAATGGAGAGGATCGGTTACTGTATATGCCGCCCCTCCTGTCCAAGTGTAAAACAGAATGTGACAGGGAGGCCGCATGGGCCTCCTGGAACATGGCGTTAGGTCGCCATTGCAACCCTGAAGCTACACCAGTGGTTGGGGTGTGTGGTAAAAAGAAGTCTCAACTATGGGTTTTTACTGCCTCCAAAGCACAAACGTAAAAGAGCCCTTACTGTCCTGAGCCTCCTATAATGATGCTTTCACACTGATAGACTTCTATTATATTTTGCTGGTGTGGTGTTCTTTCTAAGCATACCAAACCCGCAGAATATAATAGAAGTCTATGGCTTGGTGCAGCTAACCCGCAGGTGCACTGCGTTACACCCACGGATCAGTGTGAAAGCAGCCTAACAGTTGTCACCCCTTTTATAGGTGCTAGTATACCCATTGCAAAAGCCTAGTGTATGTGTTATTTAATACACTGACCTTTTTTCCTCTTCCAGCTTCTGCTGGCATTGCCCAGCAGGCTGCTAGAAAGGTCCCACGCAACGTGCACTTGGTATCACTCCGCCTGGGACAGGAGCTGGCACTACAGAGGAAGCTCCCTACATGGCTGGCTGCTTCCTCCACTGCCGGCGCTGGCTCGATGCACTCTCATGCACTGGGGTGGAGGATCAGCAAGACCAGATCACGATCAATGGGGACCTCGGGCATGTGCTTCTCTGGTTTGAGGTTGCAGGCCACAGGTTGAGCACCCCTGTTTTAGCCTGTAATTGCCGGCCTTTCCTGAAAATGCTAGTTGTTTGGTTGTCATGCTGATCCAATGGCTTTAATGCTATCTGAGGTAGTCAATTGTTAACCCAGACTGCGACAGTTGGGGTGTTGAACTGCCATTTTTATGGGTAGACTGTTTATATAGGCTTGATTGCCTTTTTGGATGTTAACAGCTATAGCAAACGTTTTCCAAGGCAGATGGACTATGGTGATGAAGTATATGAATACAGCATTATGGAAGATGCCTGTTGAACTTGCTCTTGTTGCCGTTCATCAAAATACAGTATATATGCAAAGCACTATATAAGTACCTGAAATAAATAAATAATTTTGACATTTCAATAAAGGTGAAAGAGAAAAAGGACACTTAAGTGCCACACCAGGTTCTGGACCTCACACTAACAGATGCCCACACAGTAAAACCCTGCGGAATGATTGGGCCCTAAATGTGAAGGGGGGATGGACTGTGAGCACTTGGAGGCTGTGAAGGATCTGAGTCATAGCACAAATATGACACTAGGACCTCCGATGGTAGAAAATGTTACTGACCAGATCCCTGTGATTTTTAATTCAGTACCCCTCATATATATAACATTTTAGGGCCCATTCACACCAGAAACCTTGTGTTTTGCATGCGCATTGATATGCATTTGACATGCGTTTTTATGTGTTAGCACCACATTTCTCCTAAGCGTTCATCTACATGCATTTCCTTTGAGGTTACTTTCTTCTTTGGGCTTTTATGTGCACTGCGCTGTTGTGCATTTCCATGTGTTTGCACACATTTTTGCACATTTGCGGTGTGACAAAGTGCAGCTTACTGTACTTTTTAACACGGTACTGCACTACAATGATGTGAATTGTGTCCATAGAATAACCAGGATTTTAAACTGTCTATGCTTTCAAAAACGTGTGAATGGGCTTTGACTTCTGATTTTGATTCATGTATGGCCAACTTAGACTGCAGACTAGCCCCTTGCCTATTCACCATGGGCCCTGGCATCTGAGGAGACTTTATTCTTTGGGAGGTGTGTACCTGGGGGGTCCTTTTACTTTGGATTCATGTCCATGTGTTCCCAAAACACACAGACTCTGAGAACTGGAGGACCAGGATACAGATTTGGGGTCTCTGTGATCAAACCAGCATTGACTGCTTCAACCCCCCCCCCCCTTCCTAGTAGACTCAGAGACTCTAAGTATATGTTAATATAATCCGCTCAAAACAACCTGATGCTGAGGTCTATTGCTGTAGTCTGTTTATTATGGTGTGATGTGTTTACTGTTGTGTATTTGTCCCACTGTTAATTGAGTTAATCGAGTCACCTGTTGTTTCTGTCCATTGGCTAGTCCTCCTGAAGGTTCCTACATAATGGGATTAGTCCGATGTCAACTTGACCTCATTACCTAATCAGTGTGGGATGATTATCACGATGTGTAATGTTTGTTTTATTGTTCATATGGGGACTACCCCTATTTCTGAAATGTATAAAACCTGTATATCTGTTCAATAAACCGTTCCAGTTTACACCTAAGCCAAGTCGTCTGGTCATTTGGTGCAATGTCCAGCTATAATACCTTGGTAGTGGTAATGGTGGTGGGGGTACCACCATTCTACTTGTACTGGGCCAAGGCCAGTGGGGGGGGGAGGGGTCAGGAGCTGGTTGAATCAGATGTGGGCAGAGAGGGTGGCTTCTTCTCCTCTCCCTCCCACTGGCTATCAGCTACTACAGGGGATCGGTTCCAGTAATTGCCCCCCCTGGTGCAACCACCACTTTCTCTGTGCACCATACGTTTCCCTCTGCTGCCCAGGTCTCCCCTGTGTACCCCCACAGTGCTGCCAGCTTCCTTCCCCTCCTTTCCACTGGCAGTTGCAAGCACACAATAGGATTCTTCAGGATGGAGGGTGGGGGAAGGGTCTGGTAAATGTCACATTTACCAACCCGTTCCTTTCCTGAATGAACAAAATGAGTGATTGGTAATAATCATTGTGTTAATTCATAACTGAAGCATAGTAAACTGTTTTTTTTTTTTTTGGTGGAGGGACCCTGTCAGGTTTGCTGTATGGGGCCCCATGGTTTCTAACAGCAGCCCTGTTCCTGTGTCCCAGAGGCGAGAAAGCAGTTCTCGGACGAAGACACTCAAACTAAGTGCCGGGCGGTCCGTCATACATGTTATTAAAAATTACCTTTCCTGTGTACAGAACGCCCCTTGAAAATGTCATTTCCTGCTTGTGTTATTGGCTCACTGATTTACCTAGAAGTTTGCACTAAGATACAAGTCAGATTTTTAGCATCCCTTGCAACAAAAATGTCATTTTTGGTGAGATATTCCCAAAGGGAAATCACATCTAAAGGGATACAGACAATGCCACTTTCCTCATTAGAGCCGTGCAGGTGCAGCAGCTGATTGATAATTATAAAAGAGGTCTAGTACCAGGGGCGGACTGACCATTAGGAAACTCGGGCACTGCCCGAGGGCCCGGAGTCAGTAGGGGGCCCCATGAGATGCCCCTGGTACATTTTTCATAGGCTTTTTTGAGTTTGGGCAAGGACATGGGGCCCCATGATTCCCTATTGCCCGGGGGCCCCATGAGTTGTCAGTCCGGCCCTGTCTAGTACAGATTCACACTGCACATGGACACATACACACAAATAGCTATTTCTTTAGAATAACAAAAGGTAGGATTCTGCAACAAAGTTTGTTAAAACCCCTGCAATGTACACAGATCACCATAAAGGGAATGTTTTTTTCTCTACAAAAGTGGAGTTACTCTTTAAGTGCATGAATCAAAGTCCACCCATAGCTAAAATATCAGTTTTGTGTGCTCTTTAATGCGGAGCAGTATGTGTTTCTTTAATTCTTTCTGAAAAAGATTACAGCTGCACTGGAAATTGTTAACCTATCCAAGATGTGCACAACCCCCACCCTCTATATACATCATCTCTGCTGATGAATGGTGCCTGCGTGATCAGCATCCTCTCTCATGTTCTGATCACTTACACCCAACAAATTCTCTGGGTATCAACTGGACATCTGTCACCAGAGCTTCCTGTATGGCAGGCGGTGACAGCCGGAGAAATCTGTCACAAAGCCAGAGCTAGAGTGTAGATATTCCACACAGCTCCTCTTCTCTCGCCTGTCTTAGAGGTTAAATGTTATCATATTGTCATCTCTGCCACTTTTGGTGGAATTCATTTCTATTTTATGTCCACACACAGCTTTCCTTTAACCTCCCTAGCGGTCTGATTATGTCCATATTTCTGTGCTCAAAGTGGTAAATCTTTTGCATAGAAATATGTAGTTTTTTTTTATTGTAGACCTGTAATTTTTAGGAATAACTCATTGAAATCTGTTCGAACAAGAGTCTAGTAAACATCCCAGGTATGTTAAAATTTGAAACACAAAATCATAAATTATAATTTAATAAATAATCATAATAAATAATAATAAATTAAATTCAATAATATAATCAAACCAAAAACACTGAAATTTGAAATATAGCGCCAAGTTCACACATCACTGAGCAAAGTCGCAAAATCGTTTTCAGTGTCTGATGATGAATTTCCCCCACAAATCATCACTCAATTCTGCAAGTGGTTCTGATTTACTATCGCTGTTCTCTAGCTGATCTAAAACCGCTTTTGACCTAAAGGGACACTTTTTGGACGCCATGGACATTTCTCAGTTTCCAGGTAGAAAGAACAGACAAAATGCAGGCAGGGCACAGGACAAAGCACTCGGGACAAAATGTATGTGAAATGGTTTGATACAGTAATGTTATACTATGTGATTTTAGTGAATTTAGTGAATGTCACTTTTAAAATTTGAAAATTTAGCGCTGGTTCCGTCCCCCATATGTCCCGACGTCGCAGGGAACGGAACCCGGAAGACAGATGCCGGCATCCGCTGGAGGACATTGGGAGGGACACTGCAGGAGGGACATCGCGGGAGCGCAGGACAAGGTAAGTGAAGAAGAGATCCCGGAGCAGCGCTGCAGGTTATTCCCGAGTGTAGCTCGGGGTTACCGCTTGTGGTGCTGAAACTTTACCCCGAGTTACACTCAGGAATACCGCCAGGGAGATTAATGGCTAAATCTGATAAATTGTGTAATTGTAAGGGCAAAGTGACAGGTTCATTCAACTTCCATCCTCCCTACCTGCACATACGCAGCTTTTTTTAAGCTTGCGTATGACCACAAGTTAAGGCTACAGGCTGATCTACCAGTTTTAAATTGGTACAGTACTATAAAGTTGAAATGGATGAGCTGGGTTCCCTCTTATCTACTATGGTCCTGGTATTTCATCTACAAATGATTAGGCCTTGAATATCATGTGAGGCCCCCCCCCCCCTCTGTTTTTTCTCCTTTGGGGTTGCTTTGTACTTTTAGTTCGTTTTTATGTTTCAATCTGCTGGGCTTTGACCCTGCCCCTGTGAGGGCATCTGTTGTTTGTACTGTGTATGTTTTCATCAACTTAATATGTTTAAAATAAAAAAAGATTTTCCAAAAAAAAAAGTTGAAATGGACTCCCCAAACCTGGGAGAGCAGCCTGTGACTCCTCAGGGGTAACATCAACCATTAGGCCCCTTTCACATATGCAGGCCATCAGTTCAGTCTTTTTTCGAAGAAAAAAAACAGATGAAGTTTACATTAGTTTTTCATCAGTTTACATCAGTTATCAGTTTTTCATCAGTTTTATATCTGTTTTTTACACTACCAATGCAAAAATGGATGCAAAAACAGACCATTTGTCCATTTATATCCGTTTTTTAATGGAACAAACATAGGGCTTTGGATGAACGGATGGATGAAAAATCGACAAATGGAATGCCTGTGTGAAAGGGGCCTAAAGCTGTCCATACGCCATTAGAATGTCTGTTAAATAATAATAATTTTATAAACAGCATATGTCTGTTAAATAATAATAATTATATAAACAGCATAATAAAAAATAATATTTTCCAATAATTAGTGATCAAATCAGCTTTCGTTTTTTACCACAGTGATGAGAAAGTTTTCTAGAATTAATACATTTCTAGTAGCTAATGTGGTTTTCATTTTGGGAAAGTCCATTCACTCCAAAATGTAATGTTAAAAGCAAACAAAACTTTGAAGTAGTTTTGAACTACGTACATCACGTCATTGTATACACTGAACATTTTTGTATGAATCTTTGAATAAAGGTTCATACGGACATTCATTTGACAATTTACCAGTGTATGGTCAGCTTAAGGGCACAGGAAGATCAGATAATGATTCTGCTATGGAAGGCATAGAGGTATGCTTATGGTCCCTGTGGCCATAATCAGAAAAACCTATTATTATATTATACAGAATTTATACAACGCCAACAGTTTATGCATCCCTTTACAACATGCAGTCACGGTTGCTATTTGGAAGCTGTTGAGAGCTCATTAACATTATGTGCAGTTACTGGTATTTTTCTGCAATGGATAAATGCTAGTCACTGTAAGGACAAATAAAAAAATGGTTTTCTATGTGCCCCATTCACTGCACAAGGCTGGTGTGAAGCGCAGTGCAGATGCTAAGTTTTTCTGGTGTGCACTAAATGGCACTGCATGTCACTGCACTGTGCTGCTGTGCAGAAAGGAATACAGTATTATTATGTGACACTTCAAATAAAGTTAAATAAAAGCAAAAATTAAACAGTGTGATGACTGAAATGCACATTGCACTGCTCTCTGCCGCACCTCACCATGACAGCTCTCTGCCGCACCTCACCATGACAGCTCTCTGCCGCACCACACCATGACATGGTAAAATGCTGCATTGTACCATGTGGGCTAGTGTGAACCAGCACTGAATACTGGAAAACAACCAAAAATCTCACACCCACAACTCCACCAGAATGGTGGGAGGGGAGAGAGGAATACAATGGGACTTTAAGTGTGCTACCAAAGAGAGTGCAAACAATATATGTAAAACACAAAAGTGTTTTATTCACAAATATTAAAAACACACAGCATATAATAAATTAAGTGCCATATTAATATCTCCACAGATGTATCTATTAACCTCCCTAGCGGTCTGATTATGTCCATATTTCTGTGCTCAAAGCGGTACATTGTTTTGCAAGGAAATATGTCGTTTTTTTATTGTAGGCCTGTAATTCTTAGGAATAACTCACTGAAATCTGTCCGAACAAGAGTCTAGTAAACATCCCGGGTAGGATAACATTTGAAACACGAAATCATAAATTATAATTTAATAAATAATCATAAAAAATAATAATAAATTTAATTCAATAATATAATCAAAGCAAAAACACTGAAATAGGAAATATAGCGCCAAGTTCGCACATCGCTGAGCTCAGTCGCAGAATCGTTTTTAGTGTCTGATGCCGAATTTCCCCACGAATCATTATCACTCAATTCTGCAAGTGATTCTAATTTACTATCGCTGTTCTCTAGCTGGTCTAAAACCGCTTATGACCTAAAGGATGCTTTTTGGATGCCATGGACGTTTCTCAGTTTCCAGGCAGAAAGGGCGGTAAAAATGCAGGCAGGGCGCAGGACAAAGAACTCGGGACAAAATGTATGTGAAATGGTTTGATACAGGAATGTTATACTATGTGATTTTAGTGTATTGAGTGAATGTTAAATTTTTACATTTTTAAAATTCCCGCCGGTTCCGTCCCCCGTACGTCCCGACACTCGCAGGGAACGGAACCCGGAAGATGGATGCCGGCATCGGCCGGAGGAGATGGCCGGGGAAGTTGCAGGGGGGACATCGTGGGACCGCAGGACAAGGTAAGTGCTGGAGGGATCCCGGAGCAATGCTGCAGTGTATTCCCGAGTGTAGCTCGGGGTTACCGCTTGTGGTGCTGAAACTTTACCCTGAGCTACATTCGGGAATACCGCCAGGGGGGTTAATGGGTGTAAAAAAATGGATCAACGCATTTCTCTTGCCCCTATGGCTCCACCCCTTAGCCATGCAACGTCTAGGCATAATATTAGTGCCGCTGACACTTTTTTTCTGTTCCTGGACATGTCAGCAGAGCTGTCAGGGAGATTGGCCTGTCATTATGCCCATGCATTGCATAGATAAGGGTCGGAGCTGCGGGGTGCGGGAGACCAGTAATGGGCAGACCTTTATAAGGGATCACCTAGTCCCTGCTAAACGCTATGGTGCCATTTTGAAAGGGGAAGCTTGCTGCCCATAACTGTGCTGCATTCGGTGAGATAAGAAGGTATGGGAGTGTGTCTCTGGCTATGGCTTATATTTTATAGAGTAACCAGGTAACTGAAAGGTGTTTTTCTCTCTTTGTGTATATATTGTGGTGTCATAGGTTTATGTTGGTGATATTTTTTTCTTGCAATTAGGAGTAGTGGATAGGTGCTACTCCACACTGAATGGTGGGAATAGAGCGTGGAGTGTGTATGTGTGATACTCCACCTAGTGAAGCAGAACTAAGTTTCCCAGTGTCTTGGCTCTTTCCTTGGAAACCAGCAGAAAATAGGGATAATAATGGCACCCACCCTTTAACCTGCTAATATATGAAGTAGCTCCTGATGCTCAGCCCACACA
Organism: Staurois parvus; assembly: GCF_062004578.1. NCBI lineage: Eukaryota > Metazoa > Chordata > Amphibia > Anura > Ranidae > Staurois > Staurois parvus. Next base: position 16,400,092 of record NW_028317933.1, read on the forward strand.
GCCTACTCATAAATCAGTCTTCAGATAGTGGATCAAACCACAGGCTGTGCCATGGCTCTGGACCTGTAAAGCACTCAACAGCAAAAACAGTACAAAAAGTCTAGAAACCACCACAAGCAGAGCTCAGTGTCCAAAGGTGTCCCATTCCAGTCTAGTCCTGTAAATGCCCAGTCCAGCAAGGTCTGGTTATGGCCTCCAAAGGTATTGATCCAAATAGATAAAGAATCTACATAAAGAAGCTAGTTCAAGCAGCATGAAAAGAAGTCTAAACTGAAGATAAAATAACCTTGAAAAAAAAGGAAAATAGTAGTAAAACGGTTAAACTTTTCTCAGTCAAGAAAAGGCATCTGTCCTCTAGCAAAATATTGAGCCATGCAGGGACAGGTTATACCAGGCTGGTCATTGTTTCTTTGTCAGTGTTTATATCCTCCTGTATGTGAAAGTATAACCCAAATGTCTCTGAATCCTGTGGCCCTCAATGACTGAGAAAGAAATAGGTATGAGGTGTAATCAAACAGAAATCTGTTGCTGGCAATGAAGTTGTCAGGAATGGACTCACCACTGGTGGTGGGACTCACTTGCCGTGTGGGCTGCAGTACCAGGGCTGGCCAGCGGGTGCTCTCAGCAGCCAGAAGCTCACTCCTGCAATCAAGTCAGCACCTGAGGCTGATTGCAGGAGGTGTATTTAAGGAGTGGCCAGGCCTGCAGTCAGTGCCTTGGTGTATGTTTCCCATGAGCCCCTGTACCTGCATCCTGTCTGCTTCCTGCCTGATCCTGTTTCTGCTTTGATTCTGACTCTGAACGAACTCTGCCTCTCCTGACCTTGGCTATTCCTGACCACTCTTCTGCCTGCTCCTTTGTGTCTCTTCTGCCCGATGGTTCCTGACCCGGCCTGCCTGACCACTCCACCTCACCAGCCCTGACTGCTCTTGTCTGTGTTCATTCCATTATCAGTTGGAGGTTTGGTTTTGTTATATTGTGCATTTTTATATTTGTGTATAACCTTTAATAAATTATATTGTTACACCATACTTGAGCCTGCGTTTCCCTGTGTCAGTTCACACATCTCTGGTCTTACCGGGAGCCCTGACAGAAGTCCATCCCTACCTATGGCACCTTTCACACACTGACACTAATCTGTATGCAATCAGATTGGCCATCTCATTCCTTCTCAGCCACCCACTGCAATTACAGAGAACAAAAGGACTCATATAGATTATCAGCGAATTTACAACCAAGTTTATAGGCACTGGTAAAACAGTACAGGTAGTATAACAGTCTCTCCAGAAGTTGTGAATTCCTCTCTCAGTACACTTATTGTTTTTATATTTAATATTCCAAAAATGCTAGGCAATACAGAAATATGTAAAGAAGTAATAATTACAACAGATGAGAAAGAAAATGACATACACAAACATTTGCTATAAAATAAAAATGTTAGAAAGAAACGGAAGTAGACTTACTTTTACTTACTTTTTAGAGTTACTGTTGGGTGTGAGGAATGTTCTTGCCTCTGAAGTGTCCGTAGGTTATATGAACCTGCCATGGCTGTGTTTTAATTAGGATTTCTAACACCAGCACATGGTCCCAACAACAGCAAGTCCAAACACAACGTGACTGGCACAGGCAGGATCCATATAACAGTTTAAAGAAGACTTGCAGCACAATGTATACAGGCTGTTACAATGATCAGTATCCGACCTTCTGTTGAAACTTGTCTATTGGGCCTGATTGACCCCTTAGCTCCCAGGAAGGTGATCCGTACTCTACTTATCCTACTTTTGTACTATGCCAGGAAAATGATTAAATGATTATTCTTTCATGGAAAAAAATCAGCTGCCATCCAGTCTGGCCTGATAAACATTAATAAATAAAGCGTTACCCCTTTACAAGGTTACTTATGTATATAGAGGTGTACCAGCCAAATTCGATAAGGTGTGGGGAGGATGGGTGAGCCATCCAATTACTGTGTCGGACTAAGTGCCTAATGTTTGGGAATGTTGCAGGAGTGCATATTCTCTGGAAATTTGGATGCCATTATACATTTTGTTAAGCAGATGCGTAGATATCATATGAGCTCTGGTATTGGAGTTTTGCATTTTCATATTATATGCTGTGATGCAAAAGTTCTTTATTGAGAGATACTGTATTATTGTGTATATTGGGAGCTAAACTGATGCTGATGCATTGTAGTGAATGTTGTTAAATGGTTGTACTTGTTCTTTTGTACCTACTTACAAAATGCTAATAAAAACAAGTTTCAAAAAAAAAAAAAGACTTACAGGCATGGTATATTTTTACATAGTTACATTGGTCCAGTTTGGACCAATGTAATATTATATACCATATCTGGCTGATGCCCCGGGAAGCTGGAAATCACTGAATTTTCTGAATGAATGCCAAGCATTTTCTGTTTGGATGAGGTGGACATGAGGGGTGTTGATGTCATGCTTTCTACCTCATCCAATCAGAGAACACTTTGCATTCATTCAGAAAATACAAAATATTCTCTAAATGGTACCTGTGCTGAGCAGCTGACCTTCTGTTTTCACAATGCATCAGGCTAGTTGCATAGGATGGGACTAGGAAGCAAGTAAAAAATCACTGGAATAGCAATGTCTGCTTCAGTGATTTCCAGCTTCCCGGGACATTGGCCCAGTATGGTATATTCATAGTTACATTGGACCAATGTGAATATATAAAATTATATTATGCCTGGAATTCTTCTTTAATTAGTCCCCAGGGTGTTTTGCAAGACCTGGGCATGCCATTTTGCATCTACATGCAGCTTATATTTCATACTATCAGAAGGACTAACTCTCCTCACTACTAATATTTTGTATCTTAGGAGAAATAAAACATATTCCTTTTGATCCTTGGAAATGCATAATGAATCCAGACAGTTTGGTGCCCCAAGGTCGACTTACTATCCGCTACATACTAATTTTCAGCAACAAATTCTGGGAGGATTATTTTGATGCCTAGAGGTGATAATTGATTACCTTTATATAGCAAAAAAGCCTATATGATCCTGTCAGAGACTCATTAGCAATAAGGTGTTAATTCAGATCTAGGATGCCTAGGATGGTTCTTTAGCTCATATTACACTCTTTCCAATACAGAAAGTGAGGATATATCTTACCAGTAGGGACACCAATGGCAGTAAAAGGCTCACACAGAATATGTATCGCTTCCCTACTCCTGAAAAAAATATTAGAGTGTACAATTTGAGGGACAATAGTCACAGATATATAAGTGGCTGCACAGTATGTAAGCAGCTTGGTTAATGTGCAATATAAGAAGGAGAGATGAGGCAGGTTTTATCCTGAAATAAACATTACAGTGTATTAGTCGAGAGACAATAGCCAAATATTGAACTAACATATTGAACAGTGGCTGGTCATTTTGTAAGCAGCATGGTTAGGACGCAATATAAGACAGAAAGTCAAGGCAGGTTTTATCCTGAAATAAACATTAGCGAGTATAATTAGAGAGACAATAGCCACAAATATTTTTCAGCTGCCAAACATTATGTATGTAAACAGCTTAGTTAGGCCACAATATAAGAGGGGAAAAGAGAGAAATTGCCAACAGTGTTCCTGTCTATAGATGCCGAAAAGGCTTTCAACAGGGTTAATTGGGGATTTATGTTTGACACATTGGAGGCCTTAGGAATAGGGCCTAAAATGATAAGGTGGATAAAAGGGCTTTACAACGGTCTGTCAGCGGCGATCCCTCTCTCAGTTCTTTAAAATGTATAATGGTACTAGACAAGGATGTCCACTCTCTCCTTTGTTATTTGTACTATCCTTGGAACCTGTTTTGGCAAGGATAAGAAAGTGTATAGATATAGCAGGAATAAAAATAGAGGATGTGGAACACAAGGTGGCAGCATATGCGGATGACATTTTGTTTTACATCGTAAATCCTAGAATAACCTTGCCTAATATAATGAGATTGTTAAATCAGTATGGCAAGCTGTCAAATCTGAAAATAAACCCTGCAAAATCAGATATTTTAAACATCAATTTATCAAAATCAGAGGAGTCTTCATAAAGAGTTTCCATTCACTTGGAGGGGAAAAGAAATAGGCTATCTGGGAGTAAAATTAACTCCTTCAATAAAAGGCCTATATCAGGTGAATTATATCCCATTAATAAACGAAATAAAGGTCGAGCTAAGGAGATTGTCAAAAGGTGGTGCTTCTTGGATAGGCCGTATAAATCTGGTAAAGATGGTGATAGTACCAAAAATTCTATATAAGTTTCATATGCTACCAGTACACCTTCTGTCAGGGATCCAAGTATGACCAGAGGTGTGTGGACTGACACAGGGAATGGCAGGCTTCAGGATTGATGTAAATAAGAATATAATTTATTAGGAACTACACAAGGATACAACGCACAGTACAAACAAAACCAAACCTCCAACTAATGTCAGTATGTTCAGGAACACAGACAGGCGTAGTCAGGCTGGAGAGGTAGAGTGGTCAGGCAGGCCGGGTCAGGAACAATCGGGCAGACAAGGTACAAATGGAGCAGGCAGGAGAAAGGTCAGGAATAGCCGGGGTCGGTGCAGGCGGAGTTCGATCAGTGTCAAAGTCAAGCAGAGGAAACAGGCAGGCAGACGCCAGGTACAGGGGCTCATGGGAAACAACACCAAGGCGCTGATTGCAGGCCTGGTCCTGCTTAAATACACCTCCTGCAATCAGCCTCAGGTGATGGCTTGATTGCAGGAGTGAGATCCTGGCTGCTGAAAGCACCCGCTCGCAAGCACCGGTACTGCAGCCCACACGGCAGATGAGCCCCTGCACCACCAGCGGTGAGTCCATTCCTGACACCTTCCGGGATAATTTTTTTAGATAATTAAGAAGATGATACTCAAGTTTATTTGGGCAAATAAAAAAACAAGAATTAGTTGTAAGGTGTTGTGTAGGGCAAAAGGGAATGGGGGCTTGGGTTTGCCCAATATGAAGAAATATTACTTAGCGGTGATATTATCATGTATAATAGACTGGACATTTAATGCACAAGGGAAAGGTTGGGTAAATATGGAAGGGATTTTGAGTAGGGCACAGTTACGGAAGATGGTGTGGATACCACATAATTTTCGCACACTAGATGTGAATATTAGTTCACTAACAAAGATAGTTTTTTGGGATAGGTTGTATAAGCAAAAAGGGTGGAAATATAATTCACTTATGATTCCTCTGGGGGTAAAAGGGTATTTTCCCCCAGGGAAGGATAACATTTCTGGGAAATGGCTTAATGATAAAAATGCACGTAAAAAGGACATATTGAACAAAGGGAAATTGTACAGTTTTTTAGATTTAAAGAAGAAAGAGGATTTATTTTTCACATTAGATGAGTGGCGGTATTGTCAATTAAGTCACTTTGTTTCAGCGCTCCCACAAACATTGAGGACCGAGGAGGATCTGTATCCATTTGAAAAACTGGTAAACGTATCTACAGCTCCTAGACGAACTACCTCTAAGATATACAGGATTCTTATGGATATGGAATGTGTTGATCCTCCTTGGTTCTTGGGAAAATGGGAACCGATGCTTGGAACAAAACTGAATGAACAGCAAAGTAATAAAATATTCAAATTTGGGGTGATGAATATGAGCACAGTTGAGATGAATTACAAATGCCTGGCAAGTAGGGCATATAAACAACAAGTAGATGTTTCACTGCTGTGTTGGAGAGGTTGTGGGGAAAAGGGAACTATGGGACATATATGGTGGCACTGCCCGAATATACAGGACTATTGGAAGGGAATAATACAACTCATTCAGGAAATACGTGGGACTACGGTTCAGAGAGATCCATGGATGTGTTTGTTTTATAAACCCAAAGCTTCAATAAACTTGTGCAGGAATAGGGTACTGTATCATTTAGTCAGCGCAGCTAAGGGCTTGATCCCCAAATTTTGGCAAGTCTCAGAGCCACCAAGAGTAAAAGACTGGATAAACACAGTGGAGAATATCTATAGGTTGTAGGAGTTACATCATATTGAGGTGGATAAATTAGATAAATTTAGGAAAATATGTAGTTGGTTAAATTTTAAAACATCTAAAAAATATCTGGAATTAATTGCAGTCTAGGTGGAATATATTAGAGGAAGTCTAACTGAGATCCCGAGAGAGAGAAAGGATGTAAGATGGAGGGGTATAGAAATGGATAGAGAATCATGAGGGAGGAAAACGGAAGTAAGAGGATGTAGACAGGGGTATGAGGAGGGTGAGGGGGGGGGGGAGAAGGGGAGGGAGGGAAAATGTGTTGCGAAGGTAAATTAGGTATTGGGGATGCACTTGTGATGTGTATTTATGTCTTATTTATTTTATGAATTTTATGTTCTTCTTTGTATCAGAAAAATTTAATAAATAAATTATATATTAAAAAAAAACAATATAAGAGGGGAGATGAAGCTCGTTTTATCTTGAAAAAAATATGTATGTATTATTTGAGAGACAATATTCACAAATATAGATCAGTGGTTGGACAGTATCTAAGCAGCTTGGTTAGGACGCAATATAAGATGGAGAGCCAAGGCAGGTTTTATCCTGAAATAAACATTAGAGGGTATTCTATAAATATTTTTGAGGGCTGGGGAACTAGAATATGAATGAGACACAACGCAGGATTTACCCTGCAGCAAACACTGGAAATTTGGCAGCTAAAGTCTAGCTGCAGAAACATTGTGTGGCACCTTTACAGAGATGGACCACTGGAATAGGCCAAGAGAGGTGGCAAGAGCTGGTAATGGTGGCAAGTATCAACTTTTTTGGACTGAATGACGCTTAAAAGTATAGTCTGTAGTATGAGCAGCATGGGGTTTTTAGTCACTGGTAATTGAAAACTGGTTCATTTTAATGAAAGTGAGTTGGTTCACACTGTCAGGGAACAGATTAATTTGCCTCTCTATAGCAAAGTCACTGCTTCACTGATAGCCCTCTCACACAGCAAACTGTCAGAAGCTTCAGCTCATACTGTGCAAGCTCTGGCCAGTAGTCAAGCCTGGACACCAAATAGTTCATGGGGTCCTCACTTTTAGGAGTGTCTGCATCAGCTCTGGACCTGATGTAGCGAGCAATCATGTGGTTCAAGTACTGCCTGAGAATTCTGCCTGCAGCTTGGCCCAGTTTGCTGCATTTAAAAAAAACTAACAGTGACGCTGATGCAGCCACCACTTCTGCTTCTTGTTTAATAGATCAAAGGATCTGAAGCCTGTTGATCATCAGAGAGAACCCTGCTATCATCAGGAAATGTCTTATGCATTTCCTCCTCCTCACTGCTAGCATCCCAACCTCCCTCCTCATATTACTCCTTTGCTTCTTACTGCCTCTACCTCACAGGGATGGGATACTTTTCCTCACAGGCAAAAGACCCTGCTGGTCCTTAGAGAGCAAAAAGTCCTTCTCTTCCTCCAGCTAGTGGAATGCTGTTCCACCAATGCCTATTCTATTGGACCAGAGAGTGTGTACTCCAGGAGGAACACAAGAGTGTTTGCATCACTAATTGTGAGGGCTCTCCATTTTGGTCACCTTCAAAAAGTGCCAAAATACAGAAAATGTCCTGAATATTGAGTCACTGACACTGTGAAAAAACCCCAGATCCCCAAAGCCTGTCCTTATGGCACAAACAAAAAAAATTACACACTCTGTCAGATGTCCCTAAACTATTCCAACACACACTGACAAATGACTGCTGTGAACCCATATACTGTAGTAAGGGGCTAGCACATAAAGCCCCACACCTTTTAAGCCAACTGACCTTAGTTCAATGCCATGCAGTACATTATGTTTACAAAAAATTCAGTCTGCATCAGGGGCGGACTGACAACTCATGGCCCCCCCGGGCAATAGGGGATCATGGGGCCCCTGTGTCCTTGCCCAAACTCAAAAAAGCCTATGAAAAAGGTACCAGGGGCATCTCATGGGGCCCCCTACTGACCCCGGGCCCTCGGGCAGTGCCCGAATTTCCAAATGGTCAGTCCGCCCCTGGTCTGCATTAATTCTCTTGAACCTTAAACCCTGAACACACAGGATTTGCCACAAATCCAAGGTAGGATGAATCTGAACCTCATTGCTAAGAAGGACCATGGAGACAAGCCAAGGTGGACTGTTGGTAAAGATTTAGACAATTCTACAGTTGTTAGTTACTTTAAAGTGTACACTGAACTTTAGTTGTTCAAATGCCAATTCAAAGTGTGTCTATCTGGATGGTAGCTGGTCAGTAATGCATTACAGATGGCTTTCAGAAAAACTGGTGATGATAACAATTTAACATTTAGCCTGGCTGCCTCTTCAAAGCAAGCCATGTGTCAGAGACAAAACATGGATCACCCTATTCATAGCCTCTCTAGACGTAACACAGTAGGTGCAGTCATTAACACATACTGCTACAGCTTCGTACTGAGTGGAAAGTGAAGTGCCATATGTGGGTTACTGCTCTGAGCCCTACGGATGCCCGGTCCAGTCTTGTAAATCAATGCAAGGACATTACTATGGTTTAAACAACAGTTTTATGCACTGAAATAAATAATAAAAATGAAACCCACAATAGTCATTTTTTCTGCTTCATGTAATAATATCACCGTAAGATTAGGATTTGAAAGGAACCAAATAATCAGATTTAGCTTGTTAAATAAAGTGTATCTAAACACAAAGCCAAAAATACAATATATTGTAGCTTACTAGTCCTTGATGTGATGGCTGCATTTGGTTTTTTTTCAAGAATATTTTGCTTTATTTTCACCTAGTAATCCTGCAAATAACTCACTTTCTGTCCCTGGGTGGCTATGTCACTTCACCACTGTATCAATGGATGGAGCCATGGTTTTCCACCTAGACTGCTCTCTTGAAATGGGCTACAAACATGTCTCTATCTCCTCATCTACATTACACAGGAGGCAAGGCGTCTATCTGGATGGTAGCTGGTAGTCTACAGAAAATAGCTAAGATGGAAGATATTCTTTGGTGCAGCTCACAGAAGTAATATGGCCAGATAACTTCTCACAAGATCAACCAGTATTTTCTGAATTTGCTGAAAATGCTCGTTGCTAAAAAAAAAAAAAAAAGCTGCAATATAATGCATTTTTATTCTTGGGCTTAATTATCCTTTAAGTTATATCTAAAGCCAAAACTTTTGTTTAGTTTTCAATAGAGAGTGGAAGAATTAGAACCTGTGTGGGAATGTTATTGCTTTGTACAATGGTGTATTTTGGTTTTGTGCTGCCCTAGGCAAGACTAAAATCGGGCACCCCCCCTGCATCTAAATTTGTCCCACCCCTTCCTGTTTAAGACCCACCCCTTCATATGTAAACCCACCCCTTCCTATTTAGACTCAACCTCTTCCTATTAGAGCTCCACCCACTGACAACGATGGGGCGCTATTCCTCCCACTGACATCAATAATGGGGCACTATTCCTCCCACTGACACCAACAATGGGGCACTATTCCTCCCACTGACACCAATGATGGGGTACTATTACTTACTATTACTTCCACACTGATACAAATGATGGGGCACTATTCCTCCCACTGACACCAACAATAGGGTACTATTCCTCCCACTGACACCAATGATGGGGTACTATTACTTCCACACTGATACCAATGATGGGGCACTATTTCTCCCACTGACACCAACAATGGGGCACTATTCCTCCCACTGACACCAATGATGGGGTACTATTACTTCCACACTGGCACCAATGATGGGGCACTATTCCTCCCACTGACACCAACAATGGGGCACTATTCCTCCCACTGACACCAATGATGGGGTACTATTACTTCCACACTGGCACCAATGATGGGGCACTATTCCTCCCACTGACACCAACAATGGGGCACTATTCCTCCCACTGACACCAATGATGGGGTACTATTACTTCCACACTGATACCAATGATGGGGCACTATTCCTCCCACACTGGCACTAATGATGGGGCACTTCCTCCCACTGACACCAATGATGGGGCACTATTCCTCCCACACTGGCACTAATGATGGGGCACTATTCCTTCCACTGACACCAATCAGAGAGAGAGAGAGAGAGCGAGGAGGGAGGGAGCAAGAGGAGGGAGAGAGAGAGGAGAGAGAGAGGGAGGGAGAGGGGAGAACAGAGAGAGAGAGGGAGAGGGAGGGGGAAGAGAGAGAGAGAGAGGGGGGAGAGGGAGGGGGAAAGAATACACAAGGCTGGCTGGAAGTGAGGGCGGGGCAGACACAGGAAGAGTGTGTGAGGGGAGGGGGGGGGGAACTGTCAGCATCGGGGACTGCATATGCTGACAGATCCCCTGCAGTGCTGGAGGGGGGGGGGGCGGCCGTGGGGGAGCATACAGTAGCTGACCGTATGCAGGAGATGGCTAGGGGAGGTGACTGGCAGCACATAGAGCATAGAGAGAAATGCATGGTCCTCTATGTGCCGCCCAGACCCCTCTCCTGCCGGCTCCATGGCTGACAGGTTCTCTGTCTCCTCACCCATCCTCGCCGCCGAGCACACACGAACCCGCCCGAGCACGCCCCCCCTGGCCAAGCACAGCCCTTTGCAGCGACAGTACTGGTCCCTTCTGCCTGGGGGCGGTGCCGCCCCCCTGAAAAGTGCCGCCCAAGGCAGATGCCTTGTTTGCCTCGCGGCAGATACGCCCCTGGCTTTGTACCTGCTGGGGGTGGATTCATCCTCTCCATTTGTTCTGATGGCCATAGTTATCCTCAATGGGACTAACAGGAGTTTTAACTCATCCCTACTTTATCTGACACTAAGAAAGGCTTTGGCTATACAAAGACTTTAAATATACCTGAACATATCTGAAAGTTCTAAGCATATTTTGTCTGAAAAAAATGTAATAAATAAATTGTTCTAATGTTTTTAAAGGTGAAATGGCCAGTGTTTCATGACAATGGGAGAATAAAATGAGCATCATAGCTAATTTTATAGGAATGCAAAAAACTGATCCCATTGAACCATTTGGGGTCCTGGCACATAGGCTTGCTACCTCTGCTTCAGTACTAGGGAACAACTTTACTTATATTACGTATTCTGAGAAGCTGTATGCACCAAGTGCCATATATATCCTTGGACCACTATTGTTACACAAAATATTCATAGAACGTTTTTAGGATTTTCAGTAGATTTAACACTGAAGACCACTGCACAAAGCATTTACAACATCCTGTGATGTTTCTAACTACGTTAAGGTAACCCTATTTCCACAGTAAACTTGCTAATATTAATGAAATGTAATCTCTCAGATGTGCCTGCTTGTGCTGATGTATACTTTTTAGTGCACCCCTGAAACCCAGGGAGCACTGTTATGCAAATATTAAGTTCAAGCAATGATGTTAAGCATGGGTCTACCCCCGCCGCCTACCTTTCCTCGCTATTGGTCAGTAAGACCTCCCATTACAGCAGTGGACTAATAATGAGGCATAAGAGGAAAGAGGGGTGGGACCAAGTTTGGTAAACCCATGCTTTCTCTTTTCAGCACAAAACAACAATTATCGTTAATCCCCTTTCCAGCACATACTGTACATATCTTTCCCTTGAACCTCCAGTGTTTTAGGAGACAAAGAAAATACTGTACCTGTTACTTGCGAGAATGGAGGAGCATGTGACTCTCCCCATCTGACAGCAGTGGTCCAATAGCCTTATGCCCATAACTTTGTGTAAGTTATGTCTTTGGCAATTTATGGGTTATAGAGAGATTGTCTTTCACTTCCAGAAGGCAGGGGAACAATAGAAGGGTAACTATATGGGTCTGTATAGGTCTTCAAATAAAGTAAACCCTTGCATGAAAAAAGAACAGATTTTCTTTAAAGTGGAACTTTAAAGAGATATTAAAGTTTTTTTTTGTTAATAAATAACAAACATGTCATACTTGCCTACTCTGTGCAATGGTTTTGCACAGAGCAGCCCCGATCCTCTTGTTCTCAGGTCCACCACTGGCACTGTATATGAAGAAACAAAAAGAGGGTGCATGGGCCTAGTGCATTACCTTTAACCACTAGCCTACTGGGCACTTATACCCCCTTCCTGCCCAGGCCAATTTCACACTTAGAATGACAATTGCACAGTCATGCAACACTGTACCCATATGACATTTTTATAATTTTTTTGTGACAGATAGAGCTTTATTTTGGTGGTATTAATTCAGCTCTGGGTTTTTCATTTTTTCTTAAACAAACCAAAAACCACTGAAAATGTTGAAAAAAACATTTTTTTTCTTAGTTTTTGTTATAAAATTTTGTAAAATGGTGATTTTTCTCCTTCACTGATGTGCGCTAATGAGGCTGCAGTGATGGGCACTGATAGGCTGCACTGATGGACACTGATAGGTGGCACTGATGGGCACGGATGAGGAGGCACTGGTCGGTGGCACTAATGGGCATTGACAGGCATCACTGATGGGCACTGAAAGGCAGCACTGATACATGGCACTGATATATGGCACTGTTAGGCAGCACTGACTGGCACTGTTAGACAGCACTGACTGTCACTGTTAGGCGGCACTGACTGTCACTGTTAGGCGGCACTGACTGGCACTGATAGGTGGCACTGATGCACACTGATAGGTGGCACTGACTGGCACTGATAGGTGGCACTGATTGGCAGCACTGATAGGTGGCACTGATTGGCATTGATAGGTGAGACTGACTGGCACTGATGGATGACACTGAAAGGCAGCTCAGATGGGCAATTGATGTGCACTGGTATGCACTGATATGTTGCATTGATGTGGCACTGATAGGCACTGGCACGTGGCACTGACAGCTGGCACTGATGGACTTTGACAGGTGGCACTGCTGGGGCTACACTGATCATCAGGGCACACTGATCATCAGTGCCCTGATGATCAGTGTACATGTCCCCTCCGCGGAAAGCCGATTACCGTCTCTCCTCTCGAGCTGTCAGCGTGACAGCTCAAGAGGAGAGAAATGCTGATAACCGGCATTTCCGTGTTTACATGTGATCAGCTGTGATTGGACACATCTGATCACCTGACCGAGCCGACATCTTCGGCTCTTTCCGTGATCGGTGATCCGCTGTGTCCAAGGGACACAGCGCACCGCCGATCGCCGCGCTGCGTGCTCCCTGAGCCGCTCATGCGCGGTGAGAATGGGAGGACGTCATATGACGGCCTCTCAGAACGAGAGAACCACCTTGCATACGTCATTGGACTATATGACGGGCGGGAGGTGGTTAAAAACAAGATGTATTGATAAAAAGTAAAATATTCACAAAGGAAAAAAATCTAACTAAGGGCATGTCACAAGAAATGCAGCATGGTCCAATCACCCTGAAGGATGTCTGGTGGGGGGACTGTAGACCTCTAGGTGGCTGTTATGTTTCGAGGCTGTGCCTCTTACTCAGAGCCAATGGCAGTGCTGAGATGAACTTCTGAGCAGTGACGTCATATCAGCCGGGCAAATGAAAGTGGCCGAGGATCCGGCCGTTGGGAAGCTCTGGGACACCGCAGCGCTGGACAGAAGGTGAGCATAGTTCTGTTTTAAAGTATGTAAAACCATTAGAGGAAAAAAAGGAGCACTCTGCACAACAAAAACATCACACAAGATTCTGGAGTATTGAAGCTGACAATCACTACAGCTATTATATGAGTAAGCCCTTTCAGGTGAAACGCCTTAGAGGTCCCAAAATTGTTAGCCACAAAATATTGGAGTAAGAGCCAGCTGCTGGGTAAATAGAATTCCACTGCACACATGTGGGAGTTACATTATCAGTACCCTACCAATGGCTGAAGATAGAAGACTCCACACCTGGAAGAAGAATGGGAGAAGATGGCAGCTGCAGTGACTAATGCAGGCCATAGACGGGGAGAAAACCGGACGTTTTTTTTTAGAAATCAGCCGACGTTACCACCATTGGTAAAAAAAAGTCGGCTGATTTTCGTCCCGTCTACGGCCGGCAATAGAATATGCAGAAGAAGAAGAAATAGAATATGAATAAAAAGAAGAAATAGAATATGCAGAAGAAGAAAAATAGAATACGAAGAAGAAGAAGAAGAAGAAGAAGAAGAAGAAGAAGAAAAAGTTGCAACATTGTATCTATTTGTATCCATTTCGGATACAGATGTTTCTATTCGGATACAAATAGATACAATGTTGCTATACTTTTAAATGTCAAATATAATATCGGACTGAAATTCTTTTTTTTTTCTTTTTCTTCTTCATATTTATTTCTTCTTTTCTTCTTCTTCATATTCTATTTCTTCTTCTTCTTTATATTCTATTTCTTCTTTTTATTCATATTCTATTTCTTCTTCTCATTCATATTCTATTTTTTTCCTTTTCTTCTTTTCCTTCTTCTTTCATGTCACTGCTCATGCGCATTTTTTAAAATTGGAAAAAGATTGGCATATTTGTCCATCATTGCCGCGAAAATTGGCAGAACGACAAATTAGGCCGATTATTTCCTAGCAGGACCGATAATCGAAAAGAGTAAAAATCACTAAAAATGGCCAACCGATTACCGCACGAAGGATCCGAAAATCGGCCAATTTTTTTTTCCGGCTGATTAGCGGCCGTTTTTCATCCCATCTATAGCCCGCATATGTGTGGACCCTACATCTACAGTATACAGGAGATAATCCTGCCATATTATGCAAGTATGCTGTGCAAATGATAGCATGAGATCCAGGGACACCATGGATACATTACCACTTTAAGTTCCTTAAGTAGATATTTGCAGAACAGAGGGCCCGGGGTTCTCTGCAAGCTATGTGTCAGCACATTAAGGTATCTATGAGTTCCTTTTCAGCAGGAGGCCACAGATGAAAATAAATTTCCTACACATCCCTGACCTGTAACCTGATTCTGATGGTTTACTTGACCCTTAAGCTTAACCCTTTTCCAACCCCAAATCCTAACACTAAGACACATGTTAAAAATGAGAGAAAACGTAAAGTCTTAAGAAAACTTTTTAAATATTCTCCAAATTACTGACCTATACCAAGCATGCGGATTAAAAAGTCAGACATTCTGATCTGCGTACTTCTTGCTAGTCAGTGGCTCAAAAATACCAAAGCATCAGAATCAAACAACTAGCATTTAAAACAGGAGTGTTCCTGCAATGGCAAACTTCACATGTTGGGGGCATTTGTTTTGGGGGGCCATATTACCAAATGTATCTTGCCCAGACCCTGACCTTTTTTATTTTTTTGTTTACATGTTTAAAAAACTAATTTTAGGACTAAAGATCAGTTAAAACCCCCAAACATTATCTATTTTCTAAAAGCAGACACCTTAAAGAATAAAATAGTGGTTTAGGTGTCACCCAATATTAGAACATCGGTTTATTAAATACAAATGTTCAGTAAAAAATACAATGAAGTGATATTAACGGCAATTTAAAAAAAATGTAATACTTACCTACTCTGTGCAGTGGTTATGCATAGAGCAGGCTTGATCCTTCCCTTCTTGGGTTCCGGGCCGGAGCCCCTGGCCCCTCCTCCTGCCCCCAAAGCAAACAACTTGCTATGGGGGCACTCAAGCAGGCTAACTCATGAGCCGCTGCTCTGCGTGCCCATTCACACACAGAGTGACAGCTCGACCCTGTCCCCTCTCTCTCCTCATTGGCTGGGATTAAAAATGGCTTCGGCTGCTGTCTCAGCCAATGAGGAGGGAGAGTCCTTGGAGAGTTAAGACTCTTGTACACATCGCTGGATTGCAATGGAGCTCAGGTAAGTATTAGGGGGGTGCTGAAGGAGCTGCTGCACACAGAAATTTTTTTATATTTATATATAGAATGCATGAAGGTAAAAAACCTTGAGCCTTTACAACCACTTTATTTTTAGGGCATATAAATGCGATATATTACCAACGTTTTGTAAAATCTAAAATATGAGGTTGCACTGAATAAATAGACACTCAACATGACAAACCTTAAACTCACATTCTTTCATAGGCGACACTCTAGAAGCCCCTATAGGCTCAGTTTAGAGTTAACCATGAATAATAGACCTGTTTTTGTGCATAGGTGCCCAGACCAGGGGCGGACTGACAACTCATGGGGCCCCCAGGCAATAGGGGATCATGGGGCCCCCGTGTCCTTGCCCAAACTCAAAAAAACCTAGAAAAAGGTACCAGGGGCATCTCATGGGGCCCCCTACTGACCCTGGGCCCTCGGGCAGTGCCCGAGTTTCCAAATGGTCAGTCCACCCCTGACGCATGCATTTAACTACGTATATGTGCGTGTATGTGAAAATGTTGAAGCATATGATCATTGCCATGTCCTGCGCAAACCACAGCAATGAAAAAGTGCACACATCTGCATCTGAAGGTCTGCAGCAGCATTTACAAATATAATGAGTTGGGCAATCGGGATGAGGCCCTTGAATTATTTTGTCACAAAATAACTCTTATGGCAGCCACAAAGTTACAGAACACGCTAAGTGTGCACAACGATGTTGAGGTGGTCGACTGGGCAGAAACTAGCTTTGACACTGCATACAAGCCATCTAATAGGGTATGTGCAGCTGTCCTGTGCTAATTTCCTCTCCTTCCTCCTGTGTAACGTTTGGAATGTCCCTAAGCAAGCATGCGTTATGCAGAAGGTAACAGTGAACAGGTGGTATTGTCATCTTACTAGATGGACCAGAAAATGGGGAACTCAGACAGCTACATCCAGGCCAAATTTTCAGTATTCTTCAGAATAGAAAAGCCTTGCTAGCATGAACTAGGTTGTGTAGCTGTAACCATCTCAAAAAGTTAAAAAACCTGCAGAACAGTTATACATTTCTTCCAGCATGTTGTGCATTTTATGTATGTTTGTTCTTCTTTTTTACCCACCAGTGATCACGGTCATTCCTGACAATAGGGATCAGAAGACAGAAGGTGGAAACGCCGCACACCAGAACCCAGCCTTTATATAAAGAGGTAAAAATACGGCTTCAGCCTGGACTCCTCCTGGCTATACTCCTCTGACGTGTTTTGCCCCACCTACAGGGCTTAATCATAAACATATGTTAGAGATAGAGTTTTGAAGTGCTTTGAGCGGCACTCCAATTTTTTTCATATGGGTCACATTCCTGACACTTCACATTAAAGGAATTAGTGATGCTAATTATTCAGCATTTGTGGTAGCTAAAGGTTCCTTACCCTGCCTGCTATTTTGCAAATCTGTCACTTTCCCATGACTGTTTAAAGTACAAGTTTTGTACTTTTGTTGGGCAAAGGATTGTGTTAGGCTAACATTCTGTGCTTTAGGATTAGAATAAAGTAACCCTGTCAATATCTGTTATATCAAACTACCAAAAAGGGCTATTCCTAGATTGTAAGCTCGAAAGAGCAGGGCCCTCGATCCCCTCATGTTTTGCATTGTATTGGTATTGTTCTGTCCCATGTTCTGTCCCCCTTTGTAATGTACAGCGCTGAGCAAACTATTGGCGCTTTATAAATACTGTATAATAATAATAATCAGCATAAAGGGTAGTAAATACTTTCCTCTCTTGCCACTCATGCTGTTGATCACCACTGTAATAAAGAATCTGACACTTTGATGAGTGTCGATTTTCCAGTTCCCTACTGCACTTTCTGGTTCCGGTTCCCTACTGATTCCTCCCACTGACCACTACGTCAGGACACAGTAGCGATATTGAAGTCAGTGAAAGGAACCACTCATTAAAGTACAGTAGGTAAAAGGGATATGACACACCTGCAAGTAAAACCGCATAAATATTTGTATTTCACCATGTATCTGGTCATTTGTCTGCAGTTAAAACACTCAAAGCTCGTTGTTAAAAATAAAGTGTAAAGTGCAAAAATACCTAAATCAGAATGTGATAATGCATAGAAAGCACCTCTTGTTACTTGCACGCTAGGTCTATATTCAATGTAACCACCCAGGATGCCTGGATGTCTTTTCCCTCACACTTGTTAATCTTGATTACTGGCTACTGATGCCAACAATGGGGCTTAGATGCAGGTAGGGCCAAGTGTTTCTGGAAAAATCTTGGTGCATAACAAAGCATCATCTATGCGAGACACCTTAGGGTGCTTAAATTGAAAAACGACCTAACACGTGGGTCCCAGATGTGCCTGCTATGTGTTGACAGCTCTGGATTAGGTAAGTATTTCACACTTCAGGTTTATTTTACAGAGAGACTGTCACCTTGCTCATGTGTCTCAAAAAGGTTCCCCCTTCCCCAGACCCCCATACTCACCTTGCCAACTTTCCCTCACTCCTCTTTCCTTTGCAGCTGGCACTGAAATAACTTGTATCCATGACCCAGGGGAGCAGTAAGGTCACTATCTCAGTTATTTGACAGTGTTTGGCCCTGGCAATTGCCTGATAGACTTAAGCACTGTCACAGAGGAAAAAGTCATATGCTTCTCCATAATGGAAAATGTCACCTATTGTGGATGGCTGCAGGAAGAAAGCAGTGGTGGGGAAACTCTGGTGAGTAAATATAAATATAAGTCCTGGATGGTACATAATGGACTCTGATACTACCCTTCATGCAAAAATTGCCCCAGCTCTCGCAGAGATGCCAGAGGCAGAATACGAGCCCAAACCTTGTTGTCCAAAATCACCATAGTGGCTCTAGGATATTGAGGTCAAACGACTGTGGTGCCCAGGGAAGGTGCAAGACTTTGTCTGCATGCTCGTCAAACCACGATTTGTCAACACAAGCTGAATCTGAGCATTACTGTCTTTGAGAAACGATGTCTACACCATGGAGGTCACATGGTCAGCCAAATTTGCACATAGTCACTGGCAGTGACTCTACCTTTCAAGGTGATGATGGGACCTGCAAAATACCAAGATATGGCTGCCCAAGCCATGAATGCGCTGCCACCAAGCTTTATTGTTGGCACAAGACAGTCCTGGTCATAAGCTTGAGATGGTGTTTGCCACACGTAAACACGTCTGGTGGTTGGGAACAGAGTGAAGCTCGATTCATCGAGCCATATTACAGTCTTTCATTGATCGATAGTCCGTGATTTATGGGTGCTGCACCATTCTCTTCTCTTCTGACGGGCGGTCTTCCCCTTGAAGACGTCATTCATGACGAAACTAGTAGGGCTTGCTGGATGCTGACGTTTGTGGAGAAAATTAAGTCACGAGCGCTGTAGTGAGTGTACGGGGAACAGGAGACTGTTATACCATTTGCTGTTTTATGCTGTTACACTGGTGTCAGTGAAGACACCCTTTTTGTGAGTGTAAATCTTTATTAAATTGTTGGATACTTTTATAAAAAAAACTGTCTGCACCGTGATTTTCTCTTTCATTCCCAAACATGACCTCGGTGGAGAGATATAAAAAGAGAGAGTGATATAATGCTCCTGGAACCATTATATTGAGTGGTGGATACCTACCTTATGGATGATTGTGTAGCTATTGATCATCACACCTGAGAAGTTGATTCATTGCATCTGCTCCCAGAGCAAAAAGTGTTTTTTGCTGATCTAGAGATTGATCAGCATGGAGCTCTGGTGAGTTACCCAACTTTACTTTTGGTGGTGGATTTTGGCACAATTTCTTTGAGAGCACCTGAATTTGAAAAGGATTTGTTTGGACATTTGAAGAAATTCAGAATTGGACATTTTTTTTATATTCACAAATTTAATTATTTAAATTACTTATGCACTAAAAAATAGTTTTGCACATAATTTTGATATTTTTTGATATTAATTGAGATATATATATTAATATAGATATATATATCTTTTGCACTAATGTTTCTACACTAAATTAGGAATAGTTTGTGGTTTTAGCGCATTCCTTTATTTAAGTTATAGCACTAAGAAATTTATTTGGTTTTGTTGAGGTGGAATTGCTGCTTTAAAGTATTAAGGGTGTGGCGCTTTTATTACACTTGTGATCTTCTCTTCTGAGCATTAATAATCAGTCACTAGTGGTTTGGCAATTGCAGCTCGTCTGTGTTTTGTTTATGGAGTATCCTCCACACAGATTTTGTAGACACAGGCTTTGGAAGACTGAGATCGAGCTCTGCAGTCAGTTTTGGAGCAGTTGTTTTCTTACTCTGGGTAACAATCCTATGTAATGTCCTTTTGTCTCTCTCGGTCAGTTGACCAGCTAAGCGGGCACCAACATATTACCCTCTTTGAAACTTAGTAAGATCTGACCTGACTCCATATTAGTAGCAGTGAATGACGAAAGTGAGGCTTCCCACCTGTTATCTAGGTCTCATCACACAACGGAGGCAAAAGAATGCTACATCACTTCGGTTTTCAATGTGAAACATTGTCACTTTCACACCTGCAAATCATGTAGTGTTACCATATTTTTGTCCACCCTCTGTATACTTAGCAATTATGCCAAACTAGAAGAGATACATTTGCTACTATGTTACTGATAGCATAAGCTGTCATTGAGTGGGCCTGCATACAAAATGTATTTTGCTAGTTTAGAGCAGAATGTGCTAAACCTGATAAGTGCAAACACCAGGGAAACCCACCTTGGGCCAACCTGCTTACACTCACAAAGCATTAGAGGGGTGTAAAGCACTGTGCAATGCTTTATTAAGTCCATGGGCTAACATACATGCAAAAACGATATCTGCCATATAAAGAAGGATATAAGTACACCAGCCAAATGTTAGACAGACATCAAGTCCCGAATAAACATCAGTCCATGCTGGTAATTACAGTATATTCCCTGCTTGTGTGCGTATACAATATGTCTTCCACAGTAGAAGTTTCTTTACAATGATGGACCTGTAATGTGACAAGAAAGATTAACTGGTTCATTCTTAATGAAATGAACAAGCACTTTTTAAGATATAACAGTCTGTTGGTAATATATTGACCAACCTAGAGCCGGTCTTGTTACGAGGTTGGCAACGGGGAAGTCAGCATACTAGGCTTTGAGGCTCTGTCAATATGCCATCCAAGTTTGGAGAGCATATCAAGTTCAGCAGCTAATGTTCACAGAATACTTAAATGGTTTATAATCCCTGGTTAATGTATAGTTCTATTTATATGGCTATAGGGTTTTATAGTGCGTTGTTTATATTGCTTTGCCATTGCTTATCTTTTCCTTGTATAAAATAGGGGCACAGAAATCCTTAGCAATCAGTAGGCTTATCCACTTGAAGAGTGGCACACAGAAATGTATAGCTAAGGGGGTACAGCTGCTGTCATGGGAGAAGCTGACAAATGGCAGCAAATGGCTCCTTGAGGTATTAATAGACATTCCAAGTAAGTACTTGCCAGCAGACGCAGCCCGATTCCTAAATATGGAAGCACAAGCTGAACTTAGAAAGAAGGCAAAAGGCAGAGTCTAAAAACCCTCAACCCTCATCGACATTTTCTTTCAGCCCCACTAAGTGCCTTCAGACAAGAAGGAAGTGCCAGGGTTCCACAGCGGAGTTCATAGATGTACATAATTATTATAAAAGGCCTATTCAGACTTCGTCCATTCTTGCATTTTGCTGCATGAATATGCAAATCGAGTAAATGAAAATGTATTCTTTGCTATATGACCGGTTCGCATCAATGCACTGTAGGTTAGTGTAAAAACAAAGGTAAACTCTATGGTCTTATTCACATCTACATACAGTATGTGAATATTAATGTTCACACTGCATGCACATGAAACAGTATACATCCAGCGTAAAATACTCACAGAATAACCAATATCAGCTAGAGAATTGCAAAGTTCCATTATTGCCAATAAAAGCAAAGTCCAGCTGTCCTTTTAAGTGCATGTTAGAACGACTATGGGATTGAATTAATTGCTGCATTCTGCACAGTCACCTATCCTTAGTTTTTATAAGTTAGGCCCTTATTAACATTTAACGTAGTAGACATATCACTGGTGAATACTTTAGTATTCCATAGTGACCAATATCAGCTCCCACTTAATTGAGATTGTAAAAAGCTGATGATTGATTGGTTGGTTATTTTGATTTCCTTTATTGTATCCCAAACCAGTCATTGGCGACCATTAAAAGGTCTTCCAGATCTCCTCATAGAACTACAGCTGAAATTAGTTTGCTTCCCTTAACACTGAACTTTGGACAAATATAAAAGACTCAAATTAATACAACTCTTTTAGATCGTAAGCTCTAATGAGCAGGGTTCTCTCATTCCTCCTGTATTGAATTGTATTATAACTGTACTGTTGGCCTTCACATTGTAAAGTGTTGCACAAACTGTTGGCGCTATATAAATCCTGTATTATAATAATAATAATATGAATAATAATAATACAGCTCTCTTTTCTTGAATCTCTTTACAGTATAATTCAGTCTGGGTAAAGGGGAAAACAGTAGAAGGTGCCAGTCACTTGTTCTGCAATGCAAGCAGTATGCTGATAGGAGGAAAGGTCAGAGTAACAGAGAGATGAGCTTGTCAGTCTGCTGATTTTCCTTTCACTGTTTTGTCACAGAGTGGGGGTGTAAATTAGACGTATTTGTACAAATTAGGTCTTGTCCCTGGTCAGACAGGACTGTGCTGTGTGCCAAAACTATGTAAATCTCAGGACTGGACTGACAGAAATACAAATACTTTGGCAGGAAAAACAGCTCCCATCTATTTATTTCATGTATGTACCTGTTTGACTGCTTTAAATTTGTGATTTACACTGCAGGTACCTAGAAGTGTATACACCGTGTTCCAAATTATTATGCAAATTCTATTTAAGTGTCACAAAGATTAAATATTTTGTTTTTCAGTTTAGCTCATGGATGGCATTGTGTGTCAGGGCTCTTTTGATCACTGAAAACAATCTCGGACACCTGTGATAATTAGATTGGCCGGTGAGCCCAATTTAAGGAAAAACTACTAAAGGACGGTGTTCCACATTATTAAGCAGAGCACCATTTTCAAGCAATATGGGGAAGAAAAAGGATCTCTCTGCTGCCAAAAAGAGTGAAATAGTTCAATGCCTTGGACGAGGTATGAAAACATTAGATATTTCATGAAAACTTAACCGTGATCATCGCACTATTAAGAAATTTGTGGCTGATTCAGAGCACAGACGGGTTTGTGCAGATAAAGGCACATTGAAGAAGATTTCTGCCAGATCCATGCATCGGATCAAGAGAGCAGCTGCTACAATACCATTACATAGCAGCAAACAGATATTTGAAACTGCTGGTGCCCCTGGAGTCCCACAGACATCAAGGTGTAGAGTCCTCCAGAGTCTTGCAACTGTGCATAAACCTTCTATTCGGCCACCAATAACCAATGCTCACAAGTAGAAACGGCTGCATTGGGCAGAAAAATACATGAAGACTAATTTTCAAACAGTTCTGTTCACTGATGAGTGTCGTGCAACCCTGGATGGTCCAGATGGATAGAGTAGTGGATGGTTGGTGGATGGCCACCCTGTTCCAACAATGCTGCGACATCAGCAAGACGGTGGTGGAGTCATGTTTTGGGCAGAAATCATGGGAACAGAGCTGGTCGGCCCCTTTAGGGTCCCCGAAGGTGTAAAGATGACTTCTGCAAAGCATGTGGAGTTTTTTGACTGACCACTTTCTTCCCTGGTACAGAAGGAAGAACTATGCTTTCCGTAATAAAATCATCTTCATGCATGACAATGCACCATCTCATGCTGCAAATAATACCTCTGCATCAATGGCTGTTATGGGGATAAAAGGAGAGAAAGTCATGGTGTGGCCTCCATCCTCCCCTGACCTCAGTCCTATTGAGAACCTTTGGAGCATCCTCAAGCAAAAGATTTATGAGGGTGGGAGGAAGTTTACATCCAAACAGCAGCTCTGGGAGGCTATTCTGACATCTTGCAAACAAATTCAAGCAGAAACTGTCCAAAAACTCACAAGTTCAAAGGATGCAAGACTTGTGAAGCTGCTATCAAATAGGGGGTCCTATGTTAAAATGTAACATGACTTGTTAAAATGTTTAAAAAGTTAAAATGTTGTTAAAAGTTTGATTGAAATAGCTTTTGATTTCAGTAAATATGCTGCAAACACAACAAATGACAATTTTCAGTTCTTTACAACCTATAAAGTGTTTTGAAACTTACTGTGCCTAATAATTTGGAACAGTGCATTGGAAGGTTTTTATGTTTAAAAAAATACCGTTATCATTAGGAGGTTTGTTCAATAAAATGTGAATTGTACTCTTAATAGTTGATAACATGAGAATTATGCTGACTGTAATTTACATCAATTATTTCGGTAAATGAGAAAAATATCACTTGCAGAATAGTGTGGAACACGGTGTAGAAAACGGATTGGATTGTGTCAGAGAACAACACTTTTTTCCTTAAAGGAAGGCCCAGAGTAAGAAGAAAGAAGACCTGAACGAAGGGCCGGCATGACAGGGGTTAAAGGGGGTTGGGAGAGGCAGAGTCCTATTAGCATAAGGGGGAGCGTAAATAGTTTTAAGGAAGGAGTGGGGGGCTACAAGGGGTGTCTTACAGGGTGTGGCAGGGGGTTTTCAGTCTGAAGAGAGTTTTCACAAGGAAAACTTCCCTCCCGCCAGCCCGTTGTTTTATGGTTTGTCTTGTTGGTGGTTGTGCCATATTGGTGCTAGGGGACTTTCAGCGGGGTGCAAAGTCCTCGTTGGTTAATGTGGGCACAAGAAATGGCACTTTGTAGGAACCCATCTGAGGTACGGCTTCCAGTTGTTCTGGTGGGGGTATCTGCGGTGGTGTCTCCGAGTTGGTGATGTTGCAGCTGGAGGCCTAGTTAAGCAGAACGCAGGTATTCGTTTTCTTGATGCCTATTGGGACCTTGAAAAAACGTATGTTTATACTGTGTTTTCTGTTATTTAAAATGTTATTTATTGATGGTTGTAATAAAAGCCCATTTTTGGGCCATAACTCCATTTTGTCATCAGTGTGGTTACTTAGGTTAAGGATGGGGGGTAGGTATTGGTTTAGTGGGACGTACAAGCCATCTTTAGTCCCCTGGTCAAGTAAACCTCTACTGACTATAAACATTGTGTATTCCATTGCTTACCTCTACAGAAAATAGTGGATGCTTGGCTGTCATGCTAATTCGATGACTTTAAGACTTTTCAGAGTTTGCTTTGTCTTGTTGTTTACTTTTGTGCTTGTTTCACATCAATGACAAATTACCGAAGCCAGAAACAGCCAGGCAACTAGTACATTCAGCTGGTCAATCTCTCTTCCTCTACAGGTTTCTGTTAAAGGGTTTATCCACATTTGGTCCATTGGGTTCTTTTTGTACATAAGATGGCAACATACTTTAAATCAAGAGTAATTTTAGAAAAGTTACAACTATTCTATAATTTAAAAGTCAGATTATGGACGGTCCGAGTCTTGAGTCGCCAACATATATAAACATCTTTTGTTAAAAAAACAAAAATACAAACAAACCCAAAACATCTTTGTTTTCTACTATGCCAATTTTGACAACAAATGCCAGCCTTGAAATGGAATGGAAAAACTGCAAATTATGAAGCCCTTTATTCTTTACACCCCATCCTCCATTTTTCCTTCTCCTAATTAATCATCATCATTAATATTTACATTAACCATCAGTTACAAATGCTTTCATACCCTTCCCAAGTCAACCTTTCTGGAAAGAAATATGAGTGCTGTCACTGCTGAACAACTTTTAAAGATTCTTGTTTGGCTGTTATACTAACTCACTTTAAAGCCAAGTTGAAAGTAAATAATATGCTAAGGAAAATCTAGATCTTCCAGAATGGAAGAAAATGTGGATGGCAGCTGCCTAATGTTCGATCCAGATCCTTACCCAAGAAAACTCCCACAAGGTACTTTTTCACTAGTAAATTACTTCAATATATATTTTCAAATTTGTTTCCATGGCCTCCCCAAACTTTTTAGACTAAACACCGCAGGCTCCTTTCTCTACATTTGGTGAGAATACCCCATGATGTCAAAATATTATGATTACGGGTCTATAACCTCATGAGGTCAAAACTAAGCACCTTTTCCCCCAGGAATCCCTGGGAAGCCCTGCTACTAAAGCTGGCCAAAGACGGATGAAATTTGGCAGGTTCAGCAAGCAACATACACATTTCAAACAGTGTGTGACTGTCTCTCTTTGACAGAAGTCATTCTTTAGATCAACTTCTGTCAAACTGACAAGTTGGAAAACTTTTGTCGATCAGCAGCTGCTGCTGCTGCCGATCAATGGGTTCTGACAGCATCGGCTGCAGCTGTCAGAATACAATGTCTCACCTTGCTTATGTGAATGGAGGACTCCTTTTTGTTTTACTTTTCTTTCAGCTTGCTGGCTGAACAAAAAAAAAAAATACTCTTCTACGGAGAGCTTAAGACCCACAGTCAACCAACTAAACAAAGCTTGTAACCTATATATTTCTGGCTACAATGCAACCAATCACAAAAGCGTGCAAATAACTGACTGCGTGCTTTGTGGAGGTTAAACAGAGAATGATTGGGCACTATGATACAGGAGAAGAGGACAGCTATCCTGAACAATACCAAAAATTGTAAAAATCTGCTCTCCTTAGATAGACCACACAAATTACTTAGAGTGGACCAATAACTACCATTACCTTTATGAATATCTAAATGCCTTAGGGAGTTTTAGTTACATCTCCCTGTAACCTGGTTGCCCCATTCCAACCCCCTTCCCCATCTCCCCTAATAACCCTCTTCCTTCGTCTCCCTCCCCCTTTCCCTTTTTCGTTTCTCTCTCTCTTCTGCACTATACATTATGGCCCATGCTTTGTCACCTTTCCTTCTTTTCTCATCTCTCTATGTCCTGGGTAATCTTCTCAACTCTAGTTAAAGTGTCATGATAGTTTATTCCTTTCTAACTTTCAAAATATTTAACTGGTAATCTACAGTATCGTACACAACTGTATTGCCACATCCCTGCTTTTGAAGGCCCAATAAAATTGAGGTGAAGCTTCCGAGGATAGGGCTGCGCATGACCTCCCTTATGTGATTGGCCAATCAATAGGCTCAAACATGGTTATTTGGGGGAGGGTCATGACTAAATTATTATTATTGTTATACAGGATTTATATAGCACCAACAGTTTGCTCAGCGCTTTACAATATAAAGGGAAACAATACAGCTAGAATACAGTTCAGTTCAAGAGGGATTGAGGGCCCTGCTCCTTGGAGATTACAATCTAGGAAGGAGGGGTTAGTGGTACAAAAGGTAATAACTGTGGGGTATGGACTGGTAGGAAGAGTAGAATATTCCATTATTAGCTGAGGGCAGGATAGGCTTCCCTGAAGAGATAGGTTTTCAGAGATCGCCTAAAAGTGAGCAGAGTAGGCGATAATCTGATAAATTGGGGTAGAGAGTTCTAGAGGATAGGGGAAGCTCTGGAGAAGTCCTGGAGATGAGCATGGGAGGAGGAGACAAGGGAGCTAGAGAGCAGGAGGTCTTGTGAGGAGTGGAGAGGACGGTTTGGGTGATATTTGGAGACAAGATTGCTGATGTAATTTGGGGCAGAGTTATAAATGGCTTTATACGTTATTGTTAATGTTTTGAATTTTATCCGTTGGGGAATGGGAAGCCAGTGGAGGGATTGGCAGAGAGGGGTGGCTGATACAGAACGGTTAGTAAGGTGGATGAGTCTGGCAGCAGTGTTCATGATAGACTGAAGAGGGGATAGTCTGTGATGAGGTAGGCCAATGAGGAGGGAGTTACAATAGTTCATTAGTCTACATTGACCTTTGTAAGCTTTTAAACCAGTCGTTGAAGCTTAAGCTGGTCATACATAGGTCTGTTTGTTTTTCTTTCAACCAGTGGGTTGAATGAAAAAAACTGACCCAATTCTCCCATCCACACATCTGAGGTGGATGGGGGAATCGTCCGGGTTGTGTTGTATTCTGACAGCGGGGAGACTCCCCCAACATCAGAATACACAGATTAGTGCTGCAGCCTATTGCCTGCAACACTGATCAAGTGGAAATATACCGACAAGGAAGTTGAAGAAAAGACGATCGGTAGATCAACTTCCGTTCAACCACATTGGCCATACTTGGGTCGAAATTCGACGGATCTCTGCTGAACTGATAGACTTTCAATCCATGCATGGCCAGCAAGGATGCAACAGTAGGGAGGCAGTGAGGAGGATGGCTGGGTAATAATGCCAGGGGGGTATTCAGGGCAATGTGACAGTGTCTCTGCTTTTTTTTTGTTATCTCCTAGATTGTAAGCTCGAAAGAGCAGGGCCCTTGACCCCCTTGTGTATTGTATTGTTACTGTATTGTCTCATGTTCTGTCCCCCACTATAATGTTCAGCGCTGAGCAAACCTTTTAGCACTATATAAATACTGTATAATAATAATATCTGCTTGGAGTTCAGCCTTACAGCTCCTATCTCCTTAACTACTTGCCGTCCGCCTGCTGTTTATAAATGGCAGGGCGGTGGCACTCCAGGAGCGGGTTGCCGTTCATAAACGGCAACTGCCATTTCTAGCTGTGCGCGTTCCCTGGGAGCATGCAGCACCGCGATCCGGTGCCCACTGTGTCCTCCGGACACAGTGAAACACCGATCGTCGGACGGGACCTCTATACGAGGTCCCGATCATGTAATCACTGATAGGCTAATCAGTGATCACATGCAAAGTAGTAAGCAAGATGTCACTTGTGACATCATTGCTTACTATGTGTGAAATCTGCGAATGATCACAGAAGTCACATGGTACAAAGCTATTCACAACATCCTTGTACCATGTGACAAGCTGTGACCAATCACAGCTCACTCAGTAGTTCTCAATGGCTGCAGGAATGCAGACAGAGAGAAAGAGAAATGATTGCTTTTACATCCTTTATGGGTGTAAAAGCAATCACTGTAAAAAAAAAAAAAATCTTCATCACCCCCCACAAGTAGTACAGTGTCACCATGGTGACACTGTACTGCTAGGGTGACAGTATGTAAAAAAAAACAAAAAAGAACATAAATAATAATATAAAAAAATAAAAATGTAAAACAGATGTTTAAAAATTATAATTTTTGGTTATAAACTAATTTGGCTTATTTTTTTTTTACTAAAAAGATAACGGAATATATTTCAGCCAAGATTTATGATGAAAGATTATTTATTTGCAAAATTTTATAAGAAAAACACTTTTTTTTCAAAATTTTTGGACTTTTTCATTTACATAGCAAAAAAAAATAAAATTCCCAGCAGTGAATAAATACCACCAAAATAAATCTTTATCTGTCTAAAAAAAATGGTAAAAAATTCTTATGGGTACAGTGTTGCATGACCGCGCAAATGTCATTCAAAGTGTGATAGCATTGAAAGCTGAAAATTGCCCTGGACAGGAAGGGGGTAAAAGTGTCCAGACAGGAAGTGGTTAAGAGATCTCTGTTGCTGTGTGTTTGATACATAGGAAAAGACAGCTTTTCCCTTTCTGAAATAAAGCATAGATCATATATTATTAGGTATTATGCATCAGAGGGATATCACATTTGACTACACCTAGGCTTTACTGCTTTCTGCTCTGCTTCACTTAGCTGCTGTCAATCATCCTGAGATGCAAACAGTTTGGTATGGGCATCTAATTTGTCAGTGTTGGAAATCACAGAGCTGCTAATCTGCAATTCATCAGATCTAGAGCTAGCACATCCTATATAGTTAATATGCAATTATATCACATTTTTCACAGCTCATTTATTACAGGCTTTGTACAGATTATCATTAGGGTTGAAATTGCAAAGGAATTTCTAACTGAATTATGTAATTGCTCTATAAAGTTTTTGAAAATGTATATAAAAATGAGTGTTTTAGGTGTTAAAAAAAATATCTGAAATAATTGGGGATCCATTATGTAGATGGGATGGTATTGCTTGAGATTGGCTGAGACTTGG
This sequence comes from Staurois parvus, assembly GCF_062004578.1. Lineage (NCBI taxonomy): Eukaryota > Metazoa > Chordata > Amphibia > Anura > Ranidae > Staurois > Staurois parvus. Next base: position 16,429,844 of record NW_028317933.1, read on the forward strand.
CCCTACCCCACCTGAACCTCTGTAGTGGTCAGTCTATGACTGGGCAGCACAGTGGCTAAATAGTTAGCACTTCCGCCTAACAGTACTAGGATCATTGGTTTGAATCCCAACCATGCCTGCCTGGAGTTTGCATGTCCTCCCTGTGCCGGTTTCCTCCGGGTACTCCAGTTTCCTCCCACACTCCAAAGACATGCTAGTATGTTAATTGGTTCCTGTCTAAATTGACCTTAGTGTATGAATGTAAGTTAGGGAGCTTAGATTGTTCGTCCCTTGAGGGTTAGGGACTGATGTGAATGTACAATATATATGTAAAGCACTGCATAAAAATGACGGCACTATATACGTACCTGAAATAAATAAATAAATAATAGTAGTGGTCTCTATGTCCAATAGTAATGTAGCAGATAAAACCACAGTGCACAGTAGGGGACTGGGCATCAGACACTCCTGGCAGTTTAAAGTTACTAATCCATACTGAGATGTCTCCAACTGTCAGAAAAATGTAATAGATGCTCAGCCAACGGTGGTGCCACAAAATATCCATTACTAGAAAAAGCCAGCACACCATGTGAAAATGCAACATTTTTTTACTGATGCCCCATATAAAACATGACCAATGCTTGTGAGACACAAAGGTCCCTTTTATCAAGATGATACAGAACAACCACAAGGAATGTTTGACACAAATATACAGTATACATAACAAATAATGACCAACAAGGTCTACCTAGGACCATCATATTGAATGTAAGGGTTAAGTAATATAAGCCTACCTGCATGGTACCAGGACACCTACCTGAAAGAACAGCCAGACAGCTGCAGCGTGCACTCAGATAACCAGGTATGACGTACTATTTTGCATGTGATCCATTGCCCTTGGAAGTTTTTGGATGCTGAAGATCCTTCAACAATCACCGTTCAGCAAGAAAGGAACCATTGGAGTCACCACATAGTATGCTAGTAAGTATTATTACTGTATATAAAGTGCAGTGCTAAAATGAACCAAGAGATTAAAAACAATATAAAATCAATAAAAAATAAATAATAAATCAATAAGATAGGATGGGTGTAGATAAATGATCCTTAGTAAATCTAGAACCCTATGTTTATATATATATATATATATATATATATATATATATATATATATATATATATGAGTTCACATGGAGATGCGATCCAGAAAGTCAATAAAGTGATTGTAGTGCTCAGGTGACATTAAAGTCCGGTATCCGTGCAGTAATGATAAGACAATGCGCACTCACCGGACGCGCATATTTAATGCGCTTTTGTGTATAAAGAATCCCGATGTCATCTGATAGTAGGTGGTCCTCCCTCTGTTATTGAGTAGTATGAGGCTGGTGTGGGTGGTCCTCTTTCTCTGGGGATCCCCCTGTATGTTCCTGGTGGATAGTATCCCTCTGAGTGGGCAGAATTCCACTATGTGGCAGTGATCTGTCCAGGAAATCTGTCTGTGGACTTCGGCAGCCTGATGTGCGCCAATCGTTGACACATTCCCGGCCACATACTCCGACCTCCAACCAATGGCCTCCAGCATCGCCCAGGACTGAGACAACATGGAGCACATCAGGCTGCCGAAGACCACAGACAGATTTTTTATTGATTTTATATTGTTTTTAACAATCTATTGGTTAATTTTAGCGCTGCACTTTATATACATTGATGTTCTAAGGTGATATTGGTTACCTTTTCGTGCATAGCAGCTTGTTCCTTTATATATTAAGGTGCTTTTACTCTTTTTTCATACATAAGTATTATTACTCTTCTTTTGCATGTAATTTTTTATTTTACTTTGGTTTTATTAATTTTAACCACTTGTATATAAACGGGCAGACGGGAGCAGTGCAAGAGTGGGTTGCCGTTCATAAACGGCGCCTGCATTTTCAGCTTGTGCGCGCTCCCTGGGAACACCGATCGCTGTACGGGATTTCTGTGTGAGGTCCCGATTCCTGTGATCACTGATTGGCCAATCAGTGATCACATGAGCAGTAGTAAACAAGATGTCACCTCTGACATCATTGCTTACTACGTGTGAAATCTGTGAATGATCACAGAGATCACATGGTACAAGGCTATTCACAACAGCCTTGTACCATGTGACAAGGTGTGACCAATCACAGCTCTTATAGTATTTCTCAATGGCTGCAAGAATGCAGCCAGAGAGAAAGAGAAATTATTGCTTTTACAGCCTTTAAGGGTGTAAAAGCAATCAGTGTAAAAAAATCTTCATCACCCTCACAAGTAGTATGGTGTCACTATGGTGACACTGTACTGCTAGGGTGACAGTATGTTAAAAAAAACGCATAAATAATAATATAAAAAAATTTACAAAAATTATAATTTTTGGTTATAAACTAATTTGGGTTATTTTTTTTTTATTTTTACTAAAGAGATAGCTGAATACATTTTGACCATGTTTTATGAAGAAAGATTATTTGCTAAAGAAAGACACTTTTCAAATTTTTTTGACTTTTCCATTTATATAGCAAAAAAAATAAAAATCCCAGTGGTGAATAAATACCACCAAAATAAAGTATTATCTGTCTCAAAAAATTGAAGATTCACACGTGTCAATTTCTTTGCAGGCTCCAAAGGAAGATTTTTCTTCAACAGCCTTTGTAATACAGAGTAAAAATAAATAATTAATATCAATAATCAGTTTTAAATTGTCATACAAATATATATTTGAAGTAAAATATTTACTATATTTTGGCAATAACATGGTGTGGGCAGATTTCTGCTAATCACAGCCCCTTCCCGTCTGTGTTTTAGAATAACAGGGAAGTTAAGCCTCCATCAATCAAGATGTAATATTCCGCCCCCATTGTGTTTAGCTGGTTAGTGGGCATGGAGTAGGAGGGAGGGAGTGGTCTGTCATTTCCCACTGTGTATACACGCTGCTGCTCAGATGTGATAAGGAGGAGATGAACAGCTTAGAAATACACTGAAAACTGAGCATGTGCACTAGCTGCCAACACTGCTCTGCAAAATCCCCAACGGCAATGGGGACATGGACAGAAGGGGGAGATAGAGATTAGCAGGATCAACCAGGTTTTTTGCAGAGTACAGAAAATGAATCCCATAGTGAACGAGTGAGTATGAACAGCTTGTAATACAGCATTTGGTGATGGCTTTTAATGCTGTGGGTTTATTGACACTTTAATACAGGCACATTGCAAGTGTCAGTTCCCCATCCCAGCTCCCTCCATTGTTACACTTCATAGCCCTCTCCTCTTATGGGAGTGTCTACTCACTCTCTGTGCTGGCCCAGCTCCATCTCCTCTCCCTACATAACCTTTTTTGCAGCAGCCTTGGGAGGAGTGAAGAGGAATAACAGAGAAAAGCATTTCTCAATGTTTTACCTTGCAGAAATCCTTACAATTATTTTAATGTTTCAGGGAACCCGTTAGTAAATACTACCGACAAATCCTGGTCACGGCTTCTGATTGGGAGCCAACAGGACGGGCTCCTGATTATATGACCACTGTAAGAACCAACCACAGTGACACATGATAGAGAAGCTGCGCCACATCCCTGGCATTAAAGCGGACTCAAAGGGCTGCTGGTAGGCAGCATAAAGGGGTTAATAAAGATAAATTATTAAACACTCAACAAAAAAAAATTAACATCCTTTGCACATACTAAAGCCATTGCGTGTTTCACAGGTCATGAGTCCGATGCGTTTCACCAAACCCCCAGGGCTTAGTCATAACTAAACCCTGAGGGCAGGGTGAAACGCGTCAGTGGTGGCCTGGATGGAGCTAGGCATAGGCTGCTTTCACCTGCATGATTGTCGGGTTTGTTTGGAGTGCAGCGGTCGGGATTTCTTCCTTTCAGAGCCGAGACGGGCTCTTTGGCCCTAACCAGCACCGATAATGTGAGTCTACCTGAGCTGCTACCCTAGTCTTTCCTTCCAGGTTTACAAAGAGTGAATGATAGGCCTGAAATGATTGCTATCACTCCATTATTTATTTATTTCAGGTACTTATATAGCGCCGTCAATTTACGCAGCACTTTACATATATATTGCACATTCACATCAGTCCCTAACCCTCAAGGGGCGTCCCTAACTCACATTCATACATACACATACTCGGGCCAATTTAGACAGGAGCCAATTAACCGCTTAAGGACCGCCCTATAGCAGATATACTGCTACAGGGCGGCACCTGTGCACAGGATCACGTATATACAGTGAAGGAAATTAGTATTTGATCTCCTGCTGATTTTGAATGTTTGCCCACTCACAAAGAAATGATCAGTCTAAAAATCGAATGGTAGGTGTATTGTCTCCAGTCTCCAGACCTGAATCCAATTGAAAATCTGTGGAGGGAGCTGAAAGTTCGAGTTGCCAAACATCAGCCACTAAACCTTAATGACTGTGAGAGGATCTGCCAAGAGGAGTGGGCCAAAATCCCTCCTGAGATGTGTGCAAACCTGGGGGCCAACTACAGGAAATGTCTGACCTCTGTGATTACCAACAAGGGATGTACCTGCGCCGCCATTTGCAGCTGCGGATGTCAATCACCGCGTCCTGGATGGTATTTACCCGCCTGCGCCCGGTGATTACTGAGCATCTCCGATGGGGAGGAAGATTGTTTTGTTTACAAACAATCTTCCTCCCTGTCAGCTCTAGCACCCTGCTGGCTGTGCACAGTATAGCCATCCCCGATCAGTGTGCTTATAGTGAAGCACCCAACCCCCCCCCCCCCCGCCCCCTAGTAAAACACACACAGCACACAGTTAACCCTTTGATTACCCCTCACATTAACCCCTTCCTGCCCAGTGCCATTAGTACAGTGTCAGTGCTTTTTATTAGCACTGATCACTGTATTGGTGTCACTGGGGTGTCAGTGACACCAAGTTAGTTCCCCCCAGTGTCAGAATGTCCGCCGCTGTCCCGCTAAAAGTCGCTGATCGCCGCCATTACTAGTAGAAAAAAAAATACCAGTATATATACCGCCATTTGTAAACTCTATAACTTTCACGTAAACCAATTAATTTCCATGTATTGGGATTTGTTTTAGCAAAGACATGTCGCAGAATACATGTTGGCATAAATTTATAACAAAATTTTATTTTTTTACTGGACATGTTTAATAGCAAAAAGTCCAAAATGTTGTTTTTTTCTCAAAATTGTCAGACTTTTTTTGCTTATAGCAACTCACAGGTGATCAAATACCACCGAAAGAAAGCTCAATTCGTGGGGAAAAAAGGACATAAATTTAATTTGGGTGCAGCGTTGCATGACCGCGCAATTTCCAGTTAAAGTAACGCAGCGCCATAACGCAAAAAATGACCTGATCGATCAGGAAGGGGGGTAAATCCTCAGGAGGGCAATTGGTTAACCTATCAGCATGTCTTTGGAGTGCGGGAGAAAACCGGGGTACCCAGAGGAAACCCACGCCGGCACAGGGAGAACATGCAAACTCCAGGCAGTTGGTGCCATTCACTGTTATCGCTAAATTGATGAGCTGCAAAGGCTTTCAAAGCATGGCTTCTGGGAAATTTAGGTAGCACATATTCAGGCTTGACCTATTTGTTATCTACTGTATTTATTCAACACAACCTCATATTTCATATTTTAGCCCCAGAAATTGGGGACTATATTGTGCTTTGCGCACTAAAATGAATTTGCGTGTATAAATGTGTTCACCGAAACTATAGATGTGATTAAAGCAGCACAAATATAATGTCACAATAAATTGCAACTGCCGCCATTTTATTCTACAGGGTCCCTGCCTTCAGAAAACATCTGCTTTTTATATACATTTTCAGGGGTTTCGGACAGATTTTTATGTACAGAATGAGTATTGTAGTATGTAGGGACGCACCGAAATTTCGGTGGCCAAAACGTTTCGGCCGAAAACACCCCTTTCGGCCATCGGCTAATATGAAAAAAAAACACTGATACAGGTGCCGAAAAAACCCGCCCCTCACCGCTGCCGCCACCGACCACCACTCGGTAGTTCTTAGCCTTACCTGAGAAACCATTGAACGATCCTGGCGCTGGACATAGAGATGAGTGAAGGAAAGATGGCCTCCACTCATCTCTATGCCCTTGGAGGACTGGAGCAATGTCACTTCCGGCTCCGGGCTTTTTTTTTTTTAATTTTTAAAGCACTAGATCAATGCATTTTTTTGAGCCAATACTTTAAATTAAAGAGGAGAGATGTGAGGTTTTATTGACCCATATCTCTCCATAAAGAGGACCTGTCACTAACTATTTCTTACACAAGGGATGCATGCATTTCTTGTGATAAGAATAAAAGGGATACATTTTTTTTTAAAGGGACAGTGCAAAATAAACAGAAAAAAAATTAAATTAAAAAAAAAAAAAGTTTAACGTGCCCCCGCCCCCCCTCCTGCACTTGCATGTAGTGGTGAAAGAATACGTAGGCCACGCCCACATATGTAAACGGTGTTCAAATCAAACGTGTGAGGTATCGCCACGAACGCGGAGCAAGAGCAATAATTCTCGCACTAGAACTCATCTGTAACTTTACACTGCTAACCTGTAGTCATTTTTAAAGCATCACCCATGGAGATTTTTAAGTACCGCAGTTTCACGCCATTCCACGAGCGTGCACAATTTTAACCACTTCCCATGCATATAAACGGCCGGGCGGGAGCAGTGCAGGAGCGGGTGGCTGTTTATAAACGTCCTCCCGCTTCCCTGCCTGTGCGCGCTCCCTAGGAGGTCCCGATGTGTGAGGTCCCGATCATGTGATCACTGATTGGCCAATCAGTGATCACATGAATAGTAGTAAGCAAGATGTCACTTCTGACATCATTGCTTACTACTAGTGAAATCTGTGCATGATCACAGAGGTCACATGGTACAAGGCTATTCACAACAGCCTTGTACCTTGTGACAAGCTGTGACCAATCACAGCTCTCACAGTATTTCTCAATGGCTGCAAGAATGCAGCCAGAGAGGAGAAATGATTGCTTTTTACAGCCTTTATGGATGTAAAAGCAATCAGTGTAAAAAAAAAAAAAAATCTTAATCACTACCCACAAGTAGTACAGTGTCACTATGGTGACACTGTACTACTAGGGTCACAGTATGCAAAAAAAAACAAAAAAAACACATAAATAATAATATTAAAAATAAAGTAAAAATTTAAAAAATTTTTTAAAAAATTATAATTTTTGGGTTATCTTTTTTTTACTAAAAAATAGCTGGAATACATTTTGGCCAAGATTTATGAAGAAAGATAATTTATTTGCAAAATTGTATAAGAAAAACACTTTTTTTCAAAATGTTTGGACTTTTTAATTTCTATAGCAAAAAAATAAAATCCCAGTGGTGAACAAATACCACCAAAATAAAGTTTTATCTGTCTCAAAAAAAAATGCTAAAAAATTCATATGGGTAAAGTGTTGCATGACCACGCAATTGTCAAAGTGTGACAGCGCTAAAAGCTGAAAATTGGCCTGGGCAGGAAGGGGGTGAAAGTGTCCAGGCTTGAAGTGGATAAAGTGTGACATGTTGGGTATCCATTTACTCGGCGTGTCATCCTCTTTCATATTTTACAAAAAATTGGGGTATATATTGGATTTTTTTAATCAAAGTTTATTTTTTTCAAAAAAATATATCATTTTTAAAAACTGATCATTTCGGTTTTGGCCAAGTGCATTTTGAATTTTCAATACCAGAATTTTCATTTTCAGTACCAGAATTTTCATTTCGGTGCCCCACTAGTAGTATGTGTGTGAAAAACAATAATAAAAAAGCTCCAAAAGGGTTAAATGTAGAACCGGCCGACCTCGTACTAGCGGTAAGTACCTATAAAATACTCCAATTACCACCCACACCATTGTTACTCAATCACCCCGAGCCTCATTGTGCCCTTCCCCCAACAATTAAGTGTAATTATAGGATTGCCTCATCACTCGGAGGGTGAGAGCCGCCCTACCAGTCCGGGCTCCGAGCGGAGAGCACACGGTACCGACCAGCAGCTCGCTATAGAGCCCACACCACAGCCGGCCAGTCCCATCCCCATCTCCCCCTCCCATCCCATCCCTAACATCTGGATGAGGGAGCCGGAAGCGGAAGTGCGGGAGAAGCCAGAGAAGCTGAGGAGCGGAAGTAAGTGCGGGGCGGCGGGCTGTACCATGTAGGGTTAATGGGGGGGGGGATTGGGGTAGCCTGGGGGCTGATGATTTTAGTCGGTCAGTTCCCTGCACAGGGGGATATAGACTGACACAGAATTGTTTCCATCACTATACAGCCATATGCTGGTTTAGAAGAACAGAAGTTCAAAAAGCTGTACCGATCGTTATTCGCTGCAAATAAAGATCGTTATTGGGAATATCATGCGGTATGACTTGATGGGCTTCCCTGTGTTGGCAGTGAGTCACCTACTGCTTGAAATAAACTTTATTCAAAGTAAAGTGGCCGTTTTGGTCAAATTCAATCAGATTTTCCTTTTTAATGAAGATATTGACTGGTCGGATTGTATGAAATGGGCAATCGGTTTATTCCATACAATGATGGTGGCATCGGTGATGGTGGCGGCGTACATAGGGGTCCCTTCTGGCTAGGATGGCCCTGTCCTGGCTGGTGACATCTGGATTGTATAGAGATGAAGATTGCTCCATCAGATTGTATAGGCAGCCTTAGGAGGTGCTGGGAATCCATGGATCTGATCAGTGATTGCTGTGTGTATAGTCCGCATTGGATTCACCAATGACGAGAAAAGGTGCGCACCTGCCTAAGCCGTCCAATCAGGGAGGTTTTAGTAAATAATTCAATGGGAGCGCATGGTAATCACAAGACAAACGCTGAGCTTGCCATATTTTTTTATTTTTTTTTTACTACAAGATTACCTTTTGAATAAAAAAAACAGGCAGTAGGACTTCTGCTATGCCACCCCACTGAAAAGCAATCCACCACAGATCGCTATTCAGAGGACAGTAAGCCGTCAATGTGAAAGAAGCCTTAGGCGAGATTCACACTTTTGTGGGTTAGGAACATTTGCAAAATTGCGTGCATTTCCGACCCGCAGGCAAAACACACTGCTCTTTATCAGATGCCCGGGGTTGTCATTGATTCATTGATGCGTTTTGCAGAAACACACTACAATCCATATAACATGGTTTCCTATGGAACTACTTCACATCTGTGGGTTTTGAGATGGTGTATTTTTAGGAAAGGGTCAGAGACTTTTTGTCCCGCAGCAGATTGCGTTTTGCATGTAATAGACTTCAATGGACCCGCACCAAAATCGTAAGTGTTGCCGTTGTGATGGCGTTTTTTTTTTTGCCTAATATGAAAGTATGACCGTTCTGTTCATGTAGTGCGACTTTGATGCAACTTTACACTCTCTCACTTAAGGCGCATAGGAACCTTAATGTGTCGAAAGTCACTGTTTTGGCTAATTGGAAAGTATGGCAATTCTGTTCATGTAGTGTGACTTTGAGGCTACTCGAGTGCCAGAGAGTGTAAAGTCGCATCAAAATCGCACTACATGAACAGAACTGTCATACTTTCACATTAGTCGAAAAAAAAAACGCATCAACAACGCAACACTTACATTTTTTTTTTTTGCGCAGGTCCATTAACCACTTTACGACCGTGCTATAGCCAATTGATGGCTACAGCACAGTTGTCCAGTTCTGGGGTCATATGATATCCTAGAAAGCGGGCACTGATTGTCAGTGCAGCCCCAAAAGTGCCAGTCAGTGCTGCATATCTGTGTAGCATCACCAGTGCCTCCTCATCAATTCCCACCAGTGCCGCCTCAGTGCTGCATATCAGTGCAGCATCATCAGTGCCTCCACATTAATTCCCACCAGTACTGCCTCATCAGTGCCCGTCAGTGCTGCATATCAGTGCAGCATCATCAGTGCCTCCACATTAATTCCCACTAGTGCCACCTCATCAGTGCTGCATATCAGTGCATCATCATCAGTGCCTCCACATTAATTCCCACCAGTGTCGCCTCATCAGTGCTGCATATCGGTGCATCATCATCAGTGCCTCCACATTAATTCCCACCAGTGCCGCCTCATCAGTGCAGCATCATCAGTGCCTCCACATTAATTCCCACCAGTGCCGCCTCATCAGTGCTAGTCAGTGCTGCATATCAGTGCATCATCATCAGTGCCTCCACATTAATTCCCACTAGTGCCACCTCATCAGTGCCTCCACATTAATTCCCACCAGTGTCGCCTCATCAGTGCCCATCAGTGCTGCATATCAGTGCAGCATTATCAGTGCCTCCACATTAATTCCCACCAGTGTCGCCTCATCAGTGCCCATCAGTGCTGCATATCAGTGCAGCATCATCAGTGCCTCCACATTAATTCCCACTAGTGCCGCCTCATCAGTGCCCATCAGTCCTGCCTATCAGTGCAGCCTCATCAATGCACATCAGTGAAAGAGAAAATGTACCTGTTTGCTAAATTATGTAATAGAAACAAAGAAAAACTTTTTTTTTTCCAGATTTTTTTTGCTTGTTTGTTTATAGTGCAAAAAATAAAAACCCAGTGGCGATTAAATACCACCAAAATAAAGATCTATTTGTGTGAAAAAATTATAAAAATTTCATATTGGTACAGAGTTGCATGACTGCGCAATTGTCATTCAAAGTGCAACAGCGCTGAAAGCTGAAAATTGGCTTGGGCAGGAAGGGGGTATAAGTGCCCGGTAGGCAAGGGGTTAAAGTCTAATACATGTATAACACAATCTGTTGCTGGGAAAAAAAAAGTCCCTGACCCTTTCCCTTGGCTAATACTTTCCTATTAGCCAAAAAAACTCAAAACAAAATGCATCAAAAACACGTGTTCAAAAGTGTATAACGCACTGGAAAAACGCATCATCCACAACCTGCATAGATGTGAACTAGCTTTAATGGCACTCCCATGCATTGGAAAACGTGGCGCTGTTTAGCCTGCGCCAAATCAGATGGTGCTGCAGTTTCTTCTTTCTCTGCATCTCTGCGGGTAGGGAAGCCCATTGAAATAAACAGACTGCTTACATGCAAGTGGCAGAAGTGTGAACCTAGCCTTAGGGGTTTGCTATAGGTGCGTTTGAGAACACGTTTTATACACGTTACCGGGAGCCTATTCATTTCCGTGGATTTCCAAAAGCGCTGGAGCATGCAAAAAATTCGGCATGCATGATTTTTAAAATCGGCCCACACCAAACTGCATGGTGCTGCAGTATCATGCATGTTGGTGGCTGCAAAGGCATGTGTTTGGTAGGTGCATGGGGTTGAAATGAGCAAGTAATGGCACCAGTATGATATAGTGTGTATGGTCACTCCTCCCCTGGGGTACATACATAGTTGGTGGAGGATGATGTGTGATTTGTAATGCAGCAGATGGCTGGTTTATTTTGGGGTTGTGGATCAGTATACAGTCATTAGAAATAAATAAAAGTGAGCGCTCTCGTGTCAGCAGCCAGTGCACTAAAGGTGATCACAGCAAACCTTCTAGAACAACCAATAAAATAAAGTGCAGCGCTAAATATTCTCAGTATGTTATAAATTGTATTTCTGCTATAACAAGTGGATCTCATTTTATGAACTGTTCATGTATGCTTATAGCTTTTGTGTGGACAAAGACTTGTGGCAGGAACAAATGATAGAAATGCGCACTCACCAGACGCGCATGAATAATGCGCATGTAATCAATATCCACCGAGATCACTTAGGCAGGCGGAATGGGTGAGCTTCCAGGATAAATCATCAAATCTTGGTGATGTGTCGTTAAAATGCTAGGTCCAGAGGTCCCCTTAAGGTTTGGACGGGTGCACAGCCTGGGTACAGGGCTCCCTCCCTCTGGTGGTGGTGGATCAGAAAGGATGTCCTGGAAATTAATGGACTCCAAAAGGAACCAAAGGACAAATGCCCATAGTGTAGTATTTCCAACATTTTATTTGTGCAAAAAGTAGGTGAAAACAGGGTAGTATACACTACAAATCTCATATATGGTAATGCAGAGTGATACTGACCCCTTAATTAAAATGGCCGCCGGGCCTCCTCGTGGCTCTGGGCGGCTGTGATGTCACGCTCTGTTGGCTCCTCCTTAGGCCTTTTGTGAAAATCTTGTCCCTACCTCCCCCCCCCCCCCCCCCCCCGGCATGTCTCAAATAATGCACCGCTTCACCCAGAAAATTGTTGCCATTACAAATGTTTAGGTATTCCCCTGTTTATTTTTTTGTTTGTACTGATATGACACAAAAAAGTGGAGAAACAAAAAGCCAAATCTGACACATTCCACGAAACCCCCAAAAGGAATGGACAAAATTATTGGCACCCTTAATTTAACACCTTCGCGCCCGGCCATCAATCTGCTATAGACACTCGCTGTTGTGACTGGGGGTCACGTGACGTCCTCTCAAAACAAACCGCTCACACAGATGCGGGGCCGCACAGCGGTGCGATCTGTCACCGGCTGTGTCCACGGGACACAGCCAATGACATATCACTACACTGGCCCGTTGCCAGTGTCATGTGACCGCTGTGACCAATTACAGCAGATCACATGTCAGTTGTATACAATGGATGGCTTCCTGTCATGCCATCCATTGTATACAATTATGTTGTTAGCTGTGATTGGTCAAGGCAGTCACATGATACAGACAGGGCCAATCACAGCCCATCTGTATCATGTGATGAACTTTGCCCAATCACAGCTAATCACAACAAAAGACTGAATGAATCCGTTTCAAATCAAAATTTAAAATCCTGATCACTTGCCCAGAGTAGTTCAATGTTACTATGGTAACATTGTATTGCTTTGGTCACAGTGTGCTGAAAAAAAAATAGTAAAAAACAAAAAATATAGTAAAAAACAAAAAATAATGTAATAAAAAAAAATAGAATTAAAAAAAAAAATACAAATTAAATTATTATTTTTATTATTTTCACCAAAGAAATGTAGCAGAATACATTTTGACCTACATTTTATGAAGAAATGTTATGTATTTGCAAAATTTTATAACAGAAACGATGAAAAGTGTGTTTTTTTTTTTTTTTTTTTTTGGTTTTTTTTTTTTTGGTTTTTTGGGTTTTTTTTGTTCCCAAAAGTTTCTGGTGTTTTTTGTTTTATTTAGCAAAAAATAAAAAACTTGATGATTAAATACCACCAAAAGCTCTATTTGTGTGAAAAAAATGATAAAACGTTCATATGGGTATAGTTTTGCATGACCATGCAATTGTCATTCAAAGTGCGACAGTGCTGAAAGTTGAAAATTGGCCTGGGCAGGAAGGGGGTATAAGTACTCGGTATTGAAGTGGTTAATATTTGGTAGCACACCCCTTGGAATAAATGACTGAAATCAATGGCTTCCTGTAACCATCAATGAGTTTCTTCCACCTCTCTTCTGGAATTTAGGATCACTCTTCTTTCACCAACTGCTCCAGTTCCCTCAGGTTGGAAGGGCTTATTTCTCCAACTGCTGTTTTGAGATCTCTCCACAGGGCTCTATGGGATTGAGATCTGGACTCATTGCTGGCCAGTTCAGTACTCTCCAGCACTTTGTCTGAAACCATTTCTGGGTGCTTTCAGATATGTGCTTTGGGTCATTGTCCTGCTGTTAGACCCATGACCTCTGATGGAGACCCAACTTTCTGACACTAGGCCCTACATTGCACCCCAGAATTCTTTGGTAGTCTTCAGATTTCATAATGCCATGCACACGGTCAGGGCATCCAGTGCCTGAAGTTTCAAAGCAACTCCAAAACATCAGTGAACCTCCACCATGTGTGACTGTAGGGACTGGATTCTTTTCTTTAAAGACCTAATTTCTTTTTCTGAAAACAGTAGAATGATGGGCTTTACCAAAAGGCTGTAATTTTGTTTCGTCTGTCCACCGCACATTCTCCCAAAAGGATTTTGACTTCCTTTAAAGCAGAGTTCCAACTGAGAAGGAAACAAAAAAAGCAGATATAAAAACTGTAGCTGCTGACTTTTAAAATATAGACACTTACCTGTCCCCTGGTCCAGTGGTGTCCTCACCATGGCTGGTTTCACCGGCCGTGTTCTCTCTCTGGCGCCGGCATCTTTAGTGTGGGCACCTGGCTTTGACAGTTTGCGGCTTCACAGCCGGGTGCCCACCGCGCATGTGCGGGAAGCGCTGCAGTTTGTGAATGGCCTATAGTCTTCTGGGACCTGTCACATGTCCCACAAGGCTATTGGGAGAGAGGGGGGGAGGACAACTTCCGCTTCCGATCACCTTAGGCAATTGCAGCAGAAGTGGGAGCGGATACCTGTCACCCTTTTGGGTGGAGCTCCACTTTAAGTAAGTGTTGGCAAACTCCAATCTGGATTTTTTATGTTTCTGTGTCAGCAGTGGGGACCTCCTGGGTTTCCTACCATAGTGTCCCAGATGCGATTTAGATGGTGACGCATAGTGTGAGCTGACACAGTTGTACCCTGTGCCTGAAGGTCCGATGGAATTTGTCAGGAAGTTGATCGAGGTTCTTTAACCATCATTCAAACAATCCTTTGTTGCAATCTTTGATTCATTTTTCTCTTTCTCCCACGTCCAGGGAGATTAGCTACAGTGCCATGGGCTGTAAAATTCTTGACAATGTTGCGGACACAGGAACATTTAGATTTCTGGAGATGGACTTGTAACCTTGAGATTGGCCACAATTTTTGTTCTCAAATCCTCAGACAATTCTTTGCTGCTCTTTCTCTTCTCCATGCTCCATGTGACACACAGAGACACACAACAGTAAGGGTGAGTCAATTTTTCACCATTTTATCTATTTGCCGGTGTGGTTTCTATATTGTCAGCACCTGTTAATTGATACAGGTAAGTTTAATTACAAATTACAGGAGCATCACAAACTTGGAATACAATTATTTCTTACAATTTTGAGAAGGTGACAATCATTTTGTCCAGTCCATTTTTTAAGTTTTGGATGGAATGTGTCAGATTTGGCTTTTTGCTTCTCCACTTTTTTGTGTCATATCAATAGAAACATGAGAATGTCTAAACATTTGTAATTGCAACAAATTTCTGGGTGAAGTGGTACATTATCTAACAGAAATGCAGGGATGCCAATATTTTTGGCCATGACTGTATGTGGAGCTGCAGTGCCATAGGTCAGGTGCAGGGGCGGACTGACAACTCATAGGGCCCCTGGGCAATAGGGGATCATGGGGTCCCTGTGTCCTTGCCCAAACTCAAAAAACCTATGAAAAAGGTACCAGGGGCATCTCATGGGGCCCCCTACTGACCACGGGCCCTCGGGCAGTGCCCGAGTTTCCAAATGGTCAGTCCGCCCCTGGTCAGGTGTCATTGCCAGCTGTGACAGTTTCCGTTTTGGAGCATTTTGTTGGTTAGATGAATGTGCTGACTTTGAAGAATGCTTCTCTCAGTTTCTGTTTTCTATTTTTATGTTTGAAGGCTCGTTCCCATTATCTCCACTGATCTGCATAGAGCAACACAAAGGCACCAAACCATTATTTTCTCTTTGTCCCATTCACAGCATACATGTGCAGTGATGTGCACTGCGAAAAATTGGCAAGTTTGCATTTTGAAGCAGTACAGCTCACCATACCACATGTACCATAGTGTGTTGCAACACTGCACTCCGTAGAGTTGAATGAACTGTCATTTTTGACATTTCAGTAAAGTAAAAAAAAAAGAAAAAGTATATATGTGACATGTTGTAACAACAAATTGCACCGCCCCTACACCACACAGGTGTGCTCGCCTTTTAGTTCTAACTAGTGTAGGTTCATATCTTCAGAACTTTGCAGGCTTATTCGGTAAAACCACAAGAAGCAAACTACAGTGCCTAGCGCCTTATCTGCGGACACCTGGGCCAGGGCCCTCAGGGCCAGTTCACACCACAAAAACGCACCCAAGATCCGTTCCAGATGCGTTTCTCCATGTGCATTTTAACACGTTTGTAATGAGTGTTGTTCCAACCATATTCTGCTGACCTTGTGTACTTTCATGATGTCTCTGCCCAACAGAATCTGGATTTTGATTAAGTCATGTAGTTGACTACATTCCACCACTTGACAGAGTACCATCTAAAAGTGGAAGCGCCACATACTGTATCTGACTTCTTCCCCACCCCTTCGCTGCCACATTTGGCACATTTTGGGGGGACAGGTACTTTATTTTGACAGGTACCCACTCCCACTTCTGGCTCAGTTGGCTGTGGCGAACTGAGATGAACGTTCGTTACCCCCTCCCGTTGCCCTCTGGGACACTTCACAGGTCCCAGAAGACTGCGGCCAATTCACAGCACGCTTTGCGCATGTGCAATAGTAAACTGGCTGTGAAGCCACAAGGCTTCACTGTCGGTTTCCCTTAGTCAAGATGGTGGCGCCCTAATATTAAAAGTCAGCAGCTACAGTATTTGTTTTAATTTTTGGGAGGGGGGACCGGAACTCTGCTTTAAAGCAGAATTGTCTTGCTGGTTTGCGCCCTCCCCCAAGCCTGTAACTGAGTTACAGATTTGTTTTGGGTGGGGAGTGGAGGGTGCAGGACCATTAACCAAGCACTACACCAGCTTGTACATGCACAGTGGGAAGCTGGCTGTGGTTTCTTATCTTATATCCAAGATGGCGCCACCTGCGACCTGATTAACTGGCTGCAGGAAGACTACGTTGGACCCCAGGTAGCAGTAAATACTTGATATTTAAAAGTCAGCAGCCATAGTATTTGTAGATGCTGATTTTTAAAAAAAAAATCAAGTTCCTCTTTAAGATTCAGGAGGTGATGCAAGAAATTCCTTCTTGTGAGGCAATTGATTGCATTCAGCGAGTACAGGAGGAGCTAATCGGCCCAGTTCCCACTTTTTCAGTAGTAATGAAATCAGAAGTAAAAATTGTTCTTCCTGGAATTTCCACTGAGCCAGCAGATGTGTGCAGTATAGAGGACAAAACATTTCACTTCATGCCAAAGAAGTCAGAGAATTCTGAAATTGCAAATGGCGGACTTCTTTGGTTGTATAAGATGGCATACATCTTAATTGCTTTCTTAGGCCCTCCTTAGTGGAAAAATGATAAAGCTGAGCTACAGGGACTATTTTTTTCTTAAAAGCTGGGGGGAACCTATCATGCGTTGTCACCCAAATATTTTATGGAGAACATCACTGCACTTTGATGTGGCTTTCTCTACCATGGCTTATCGTGGGTGAGAAGTCATTAGTGAGTCCTGTTTAGAGGAGCCTGCACGTTGGGCTGATGCATGAATGCTGCTGTCGCATTCCGAGCACTTAACTGTAGCTTTGCAGTGTTTGGTGAAGTGCTGTAATAATACACAACATCTAAAGTAAATATGACTCTTTAGGAACTCCTTGGATTCCTCCAAGGGTCTTCCCCAAAAGCTCAACATTTTCTAAGAGGATGCGACCTGTTGAGGATGGGGAATTGGTAATTAGGATCTTTGTCTTTCATTCCCATCTTCACTGGTATTGGCAGTAACGGATGCAATTCCTGTCTTTCTGACACAGATAGCATCTCTTAAGTCCTTCTACTTAGGCTGTGAATTCTTACGCCTTGCAGCTGTGAAGATAGGAGCATTTATGTCATCAACAGCAGAGAAGCTTGGGCCATTCTTGGCCTTGGTTATATCTCTAATGAACTCCAAGAAGAAAGAAAAGGATAGGAAGGACACTTGATGTTGCCTTTTATACCTAAAACCTGCTGTTGTTCACTTCTCTTTAAGGTAGTAAAGCAATTCGGGTAGTTCAAGAGGATCACTTGGTTCTGGAACTTCTAGTTGTCGCTGTAGGATCATTTTAGGGAAGTTCTGCAGTCTTCTAAATAAAGCAATTTCGATGGTTTCAGCACTTCAGGATGTTTGCTCTTATATCTCCCATGAAGGATTGAGGCCTTTGGTTCATGGATGCGACCAGTTTTAAATTTAACAAAATTTGAAGATTAAGGGCCAAACTCTTAACGTAGTTTGAAGATTAAGGACCTAATCTACTAATCAACAGACCAAACTCCTGCATAGGGGAGATGCTGATGTCCTGAACTATTGATTTGAATTTGGCTCCCCAGCTCATAAAGGTGTACGTTTATGACACAGAGAATAGCTGCGATTCAACGGATCTCAGCTATTCTCTGGTCATTCACAGTTTATAACACTCAGGAGATCATGTCAGCTCTTCACTGGCGATCTGTGTTCTCCCTCCAGATTCTCCAGCCCAGAGCTGGAGAATCAGAGGGACCGCAAACTAAGCAGAGATAATTTACCTCTGCTTAGTAAACTGATCTTTTACTGTAATCTCGTGAGATTATAGTAAAATCAGCCGTTTTCCAACGTTTGTAGACCATTCCCCAGCGTTTGTAGACCGTTCTCCCTTCGTTTGGAGAACTGCTTCATAAACTGCATTCACAGGAGAACTGTGTTCTCCGAGAATGCCGGAGAACTGAGCAGCGATCTATTACCGCTGGTTCATAAACGGACACCTTAGTTCTCTGGGAAATCCCCAAACTTCATGAGGCCAGTCTTACCAAATGTGTCTTGCAAGGACTGATGTATCTGTTCTCTCTGGCCTTCTCACCATAGGTGTTCCTTCACCATTGCTGTAAGTGGCAATAACATTCTTTGGGGTCTTGAAGAGAGTAGCTGATGGATTCAGCTCAGGCAGAGGTTTTGCGTCTGGGCCTCTTGTAGTGTGAGTCTTGGAAAGAATGTGCCTAGTCTTGTGAGATTTTGCGACTATTTCATGATCAGGGTTTTCAGGGTCTGTGATGACACAGGTTGCTGCATGGGGTGTCAGCATCTTGGTTGACCGACCTGTATTTGACTGACCTGTCTAGTTAACCTCTTCACCATCTTGGATCATTGGATGTTCTGTAGCACCATAGAATGCATGAAGGTAAAAAAACCTTCAACCTCTACCACCGAATTCATTTACATTTTCCCTTCTCTTTATGTTTGTGCACTGTATTTTGACCTCTGGAAGATTTTACCCCCTTCATGACCAGGCCATTTTTTTGCTATTTGGCACTGTGCTACTTTAAAGTGTTACTAAACCCAGAACAGTAAAATAAGTCTGTATACTGTACATCCGGTCAATGCAGCACGCTCATACAGAATATGCCTGGATTGTAGAAGTCGACTTCCCCCTCCATTCAACAATGGTTTCATTAGGTGGCAGATATCCAATTATTGAAAGACCTGCTCCCTCAAAAGGGACAAACTAAGTTCCGAGCCATGTTATTTCATTTCAAATCCATTGTGGTGGTGTATAGAGCCAAAAATGTTAGGATTGTGTAGATGTCCCATTATTTATGGACCTGACTGTATGCAGTAAAGCATGCTTGTTATACTCACTGTGGAACCTAAAGGGTTAATCCTCTGCACTGTGTAAAAAGGATGTTTGATCCTGACTTCTCTGATCCTCCCCTTCTTCCAGTGTCCCTCTCATCTCCTGATAAGACTTATTGTGTGGAGACACTCTGCACATGCTCAGTTTGGTGTGTATTTCTAGAGAGGTTTTGGGGGGGGGGGGTTTCTCGGGAGAGTGCATGTGATCAGCACTGTCCAGACAGAGGTCAGGGGTCCTGAATTCTCCAACAGCAAAATGACAACTACTCCTAAAAGCTTTAACATGTGCTCAGCTGGACACTGATTGAAGTCACAAAACTGCTTTCTCACTGCTGATGAGAAAAGGTATTTAGCAGTTTATAGTTACTAAAATAATTGAACTTTCATGTTGTGTGTACTGTGGAAGACCAGATATAGTGAATTGCAGGGTCCTGGGTTTAGTAACACTTTAACTGACAATTGCAAGGTCATGTAACACTGTACCCAATTAAATTTATATCATTTTTTTTAACACAAATAAAGCTTTCTTTTGGTGGTATTTGATCACCACTGGGCTTTTTATTCTTAATTATATAAACAAACAAAGATGGAACATTTTTGAGAAAAATGTTTTTTACTTTTTGCTATAAAAACATATCCAAAAAAATAAAAAATTGCGCGTTCATGTAACACTGCACCCAAATGAAATTTATGTCCTTTTTCCCACACAAATGGAGCTTTCTTTCGGTGGTATTTGATCGCCTCTGTGTTTTTTTGTTTTTTGTTTTTTTTTTAATTTTTTATTTTTTGTGCTATAAACAAAAAAAGACTGATAATTGTGAGGAAAAAAACAACATTTTTGACTCTTTGCTATTTAACATGTCCAGTAAAAAAAATTTAAAAAACCAAATTTCTTCATATATTCTGCTACATGTGTTTGCTCAAAAAAATTCCAATACATGTAAATTAATTGGTTTACGTGAAAGTTATAGCATCTACAAATGGCGGTGTATATATACTGGAATTTAGTTTTTTCTATTTTAGTAAAGGTGGCGATCAACGACTTATTGCGGGACTGCGGCGGGCATTCTGACACTGGGTGGGAACTGACTGTTACTGACATCCCCAGTGGCACTAATACAGTGATCAGTGCTAATAAAAAGCTGTACTTATGACATTGGGCAGGAAGGGGTTAACATCTGGGGCAATCAAAGGGTTAACTGTGTGCTGTGTGTGTCTTTACTATGTGTGTGTTTCACTGTGTAAGCACATTGCTTTGTATTGCTCTGCTGTGCAGAACAATATAAAGCAGTGTACAAGAGCTGACAGGGGAGAGATCTGTATTGTTTACATACAGACCTCTCCCCGATCAGTGATACTCGGCGATCGCTTAGTGCTGGCGGGCAATCACCACGTCATCGGCAGGGAATCATCGAGTGATTGACAGCTGAAGCGGCTAATGGCAGCACGGGTAGGGCGCATGAGCGCCCCTTATCCGGAAATGCAAAATCACACACACATATATGCATGACTGTTCTAGCATCTGCAAACTATGAAATCTATACTGGATGCACCAAATCATGGACATGACTCCGCTCTATCAGGTAGGGGGCGCGTGCACAGCTGCCACCCCAGCTATGCTGCAATCTACCCCAGCACATGCCGATCAGCTGATCCCAGCCAATAAATTATTGCTGGGACCCCCTTAATCAGCTAAGGGTGTAAACAACACAGGGCTCTCTACAGACAGCGGCAATGTGCTGTTTTTTGTGTTTTTTTCCTTTTTCCTCCCTGCAAAGCAGCGCCTCGTTTCCCTACTCTTTCCACGTGGTTTAAGGTTTTTTTTTAGCTTTTTCTTTAGCTTTTATTGTATCTTAGTGATGTTAATCTTCTTCAGCCTCTTTGCAGCTACTTCCTGCCTACATGCACACCAGTGGTAGCTGCATGTCGCTATCATGAAACCTGTCCTGAAAAATGAAATGGTGAACTACTGTATGCCTGTGTGACATGTGATGCAAATGCCACTTGTTACCTGTCACAAGCTTCTAATGAGGCCTACAATGTAATAGTAAACTGCAAGTAAAAAAAAAAGAAAAGTCCCCAGCAAGGTAATGTCATAATGTGCTAGAATGCATCGTGACCCAGATTCAGCCGACAGCGAGCTAGGGCCTGTTGTTGACTGATGTCACAGAGCCGATGCAGGCTCTGTGGGGATCCAGACAATAATGTCGGGATCTGGCCAGCAGCTGGCTCAACCTCTCCCCATGCCGCTGACAGCCTGAGCCAGCCACTCTCAGCCCCTCCACAGCCAGGCACTCCAGTGAGCGCTGAAGGGGCAGAGACTGACATTCACTCTCTGTTCAGAGCCTATCCGAGAACTGTGACATCAGCTGTCTTTTGATTGCTCGGTTCTGCGGTGGATAGACGCAGCATCGGACCAATGCTGTATCCACCTAGGTCAGTGGTCGGCAAGCCACGGCTCGCGAGCCACATGCGGCTCTTTACACACTTCAATGCGGCTCTTCTGTGTGCCGGGCGCCCGCTCCCCTCCCTCCTATCGGGCAGCCGCCCCAAAAGTCAGGACTCTGCAGCTAGCCCAGCAACTACGGCCCGGCGGACCTTTCAATCCGGTCTGCGGAGCGTGGCAAACATTGGCTGTCAGGATGTAGGCGGGGCAGCGTGACTAACTCCTCTCATCTCACAGTCCGCCCTGAAGACCGGAACGGCGCGGGAACACGGCGAGAGGAACGCGCGGAGCAAAGGTAAGTGAATTGACACTAGGGGGGATGAATTACTATATGGGGGATGAATTACTATATGGGGGATGAATTACTATATGGGGGGATGAATTACTATAGGGGGGATGAATTACTATATGGGGGGATGAATTACTATATGGGGGGATGAATTACTATATGGGGGGATGAATTACTATATGGGGGGATGAATTACTATAGGGGGGATGAATTACTATATGGGGGGATGAATTACTATGGGGGATGAATTACTATATGGGGGATGTATTTTCAGTTTTAAAAATGTGGCTCTCAAAATAAATTTCAATCGTGGTTTTGGCGAGATTTGGCTCAGTTGAAAAAAAAGGTTGCCCACCACTGACCTAGGTGATGATGACTTTTTTTTTATTTATTTATTTTTTTTTAATTCCACACTTTTCTATTAACTTGTTCAATCTTAGAAACTTTTAATTAAAGTCTCTTATATCTACTTTAAATGAAACTTCTACTGAGGGAAATGCAGGGTAAGAGTTACATACCACTCTTGGAGAATAGTAGTTGCCTGGCTGATTTTTGGCTTCAGGGGAACTGACTTGGAACAAATTTGCAGATCAGAATTTCCAAATAATATCAGAACTCCTAATCTGTAATCCTGTTCACTGGATCAGTCAGAGAATTGATCCTTTTCAAAAGGACAGATCAGGAGTAGCAGCCTTCATGCTCACTCAGTACAAGTGTTTTTTGTTTTTTTGGGGTTTGTTTTTTTTTTTGGGTTGTTTTTCTATGTTGTCATAATGTATAGGATCTTTTTATACAATACAATATACAGCCTTTTATTACTGTAGCTGGAGGTTTTCCTTTTCATTCTTTTTTGTTATTGTTGGCCTGGATGTGGCACAAACCTGCTCCTGAGATTCAGGTTTACCCAGTGGACAGAACCCAACTGCTCTCCTGTCCCAGGGAAAACAATCAGCCTCCACATCTAAATAAATGAACAAGAAAGCATTGTATTTATCAAGAGTTGCAAGACACACGGTCACATAAAAAGCTGCATTCATAAGAATAGGAAAAAATCACAAGCCGGGATAAAAAAAAAAACCTCTTGTATGCTTCCATAATTTTTGGTTATGCATGCCTGACATTTTCTATGTGAGCTTTAGATGTACAGTATCTGAGCTGAAGAACACAGAGCCGTATGCAGGAGGTGAGTGTTGACAAGAGCACTTCGATATAGCAAAGGTGGGGAGTTATTTACTAAGGCTGGAGAGTGCAAAATCTGGTGCAACTCTGCCTTATAAACCAATCAGATTTCAGGTTTTATTGCCAAAACTTAACTGAACAAGCTGAAGTTAGAAGCTCATTGGCTACCATGAACAGCTGCACCTGATTCTGCATGCATAGTAAATCAGCCCCTATGGATAAGGGCAGGGTCATGGTTGGATCTACAAATTACCTAGCTGGGGTCCACTATGCAGATATAGGGTCCTTTCACACGGGGCAGACCTGTTTAGTGGATCCGCTTGCTCAGTGGGGGGATCTCTCCGCTGATCCCCACTGAGCAAGTGGATGACAGCTCTGTGTCTGCTCCACTGCTGAGAAAGGGTGAAGACTGCACTGGACCCCTGGACAGGTAAGTGTCCTTATATTAAAAGTCATCAGCTACAGTATTTGTAGCTGATGACTTTTTTTTTATTTTTTTTTTTGGGGGGGAAGCCTGGAACTCCTCTTTACATATTTAAAAATTACTTGTTAAGTGCTTTTTCCTTGCTTAAAAATCTTCCATGCTCTCCCTGCTTTGTAATGCTTAAGAGGGGGCTTTGGAATAATGTTTAACATAACTGTGAACACAGTACAGAGAGGGTTATCCGCTGTATACTAGATTTGAACACTGTCTGTCCTAACAAAGGGTTAAAATGTAGAAATGTTAAAAATATATTTATATGTTATATTGTTATGTTATATTTCTATGTTATAAAATATATAAATGTTGAACATAAAGCACAGTGGCTAAATGGTTAGCACTTCCGCCTGGCAGTACTAGGGTCGTTGGTTCGAATCTCAGCCACGGCACCACCTGCCTGGAGTTTGCATGTTCCCCCTGTGCCTGCGTGGTTTTCCTCCAGGTACTCCGGTTTCCTCCCACACTCCAAAGACATACTGGTAGGTTAATTGGATCCAGTCTAAATTGTCCCTAGTATGTGTATGAATGTAAGTTAGGGACATTAGGTTGTACGCCCCTTGAGGGTTAGGGACTGATGTGAATGTACAATATATATGTAAAGCGCTGCGTAAATTGACAGCACTATATAAGTACCTGAAATAAATAAACATAACCCTCTCTGTACTGTGTTCAGTTATCAGCTGTATACTAGATTTGAATACTCTGTCCTAACAAAGGGTTAAAATGTATAAATGTTATAAAATATATCATAGAAATATATTTTTAACATTTTATACATTTTAACCCTTTGTTAGGACAGACAGTATTCAAATCTAGTATACAGCTGAAGACTGAAAATAGTACAGAGAGCGTTATGTTAAACATTTTTAGATATTTTATAACCTATAAATATAAAATATAACCTATAAATATATTTTTATGTTCTAAAATATATAAAAATGTTTAACATAACCCTCTCTGTACTATGTTAAGTTATCAGATGTATACTAGATTTGAATACTGTCTATACATTTTTAACCCTTTGTTAGGACAGACAGTATTCAAATTTAGCATACATCTGATAACTGAACATAGTACAGAGAGGGTTATGTTAAACATTTTTATATATTTTATAACATATAAATATAACCTATAAATATATTTTTATGTTCTAAAATATATAAAAATGTTTGTTATAAAATATATAAAAATGTTTAACATAACGCTCTCTGTACTATGTTCAGTCTTCAGCTGTATACTAGATTTGAATACTGTCTGTCCTAACAAAGGGTTAAAAATGTATAAATGTTAAAAGTATATTTGTTATATTGTTATGTTCTATTTATAGGTTATAAAATATATAAATGTTTAACATAACTGAACACAGTACAGAGAGTGTTATGTTAAACATTTTTATATTTTATAACATATAAATAGAACATAACAATATAACATAAGTATATTTTTAACATTTATACATTTTTAACCCTTTGTTAGGACAGATAGTATTCAAATCTAGTATATATCTGATAACTGAAGACAGTACAGAGAGGGTTATCAGATATGTACTAGATTTGAACACTGTCTATCCTAACAAAGGGTTAAAAATGTAGAAACCACTGTCCTGCATTGTATGTTACTGAGGGATAGTGTAGGACAAAGAAACTTGAGACTCTCCAGAATTTCTGAGAATCAGCCATAAGTGTTCTTTCACACGAACTTTCTGATCGGCTCTGCCTGCCCATTTTTCAATTAGAACCTCTATTCTCCTTTACGGAGTGGCCAGTGTAAACTGACATGTGCCCGTTTACACCCGCAACATCCGCCAAAAAAGGACGGATGGGGATCCAACTCCCTTTCTGTCGATCAGATGAAAATGCACAGGCGGTCTGTTTTCATCCACTGCTCATTGAGGAGAGCGAGCAGCTCTCTGCAGCAGCAGTGGGGACACAGAGCTGTCATCCGCTTGCTCAGCGGGGATCAGAGGAGAGATCCCCGCTGAGCAAGTGGATCCTCTAAACGGGACCGTCCGGTTTGAAAGAGCCCTAACACCTTTTCGACAGCGCTCTCATGTGATCACTATACAGTGATCTCCTGTGGGTGATTGGCCCTGGATGTAGGCTGTCTGTGTCCAGGGCTATTCATTGACGTGATCGCTGTATAGTGATCACATGAGAGCGCTGTCGAAAAGGTGTTAGGGCTCTTTCAAACCAGACGGACCCATTTAGAGGATCCACTTGCTCAGCGGGGGATCTCTCCTCTGCATAGCCGTTACATGTGAGCAACCGCAATTGGCTGCGGCCGCCAGCAGCCTCCCATTGTTTTTAGTGGGGCTGCCTCCAGCAGCTAATCATTGGGATTCTGAAAGGTACACACTGGTGGGCCAAAACGCAAATGTAGCTTATGGCCCCTTTCACACTTGTGGACCGTCTGGTTTTTTTTTTTTTTTTCATCCATCCGTCGAGGGATGAAAAATGGATATCAATGCATCTCTATGGAAAAATGGATGATCATCCGTTTATGTCCACTTCCTCAACATCTGTTTTTTGAACAAATCAAAGCCCTATCTTTGGTCCGTCAAAAAAACGTAAAGTACTAAAAATGGACATAAACGTACAAACGGTCTGTTTTTGCACAGGTTGTTAGGAGTTAGCACCCGCTGCGTCCTAACAACCAGTGACTCGTCTCTGTTGTCAGCGGGATTCCTGTAAAAAAACCAAAAAACAAAAAAACAGACAGAATCTGGGGCAGGAGGAGGCAGGATAGGAGATGAACAGTGTATACAATGAGGGAGCAGTGCATATAGACAGGCTCTCTTATTTGCGCTGTCATTGCCGGTTTTAAATGTAATTGCTGGCTTTTTTTTCTTTACTATACAGTGCTGAGAAGTAGCTGTCATTCGCCCCTGCTAAAGTAAACAAAGGGGCGGCCGAATGACCGCTACTTCTCGGGGGCGGCCGAATGACCACTACTTCTCGGGGCGGCCGAATGACCGCTACTTCTCGGGGGCGGCCGAATGACCACTACTTCTCGGGGCGGCCAAATGACCACTACTTCTCGACACTGTTTAAGTAAAGAAAAAAAGCCAGCAATTACCAGCAATGACGGCGCAAATAAGGGAAGCCTGTCTATATACACTGCTCCCTCACTGTATACACTGTTCATCTCCTCTCCT
Source organism: Staurois parvus (assembly GCF_062004578.1). Classification (NCBI taxonomy): domain Eukaryota; kingdom Metazoa; phylum Chordata; class Amphibia; order Anura; family Ranidae; genus Staurois; species Staurois parvus. The sequence goes on from NW_028317933.1 coordinate 16,456,681, forward strand.
GCCCCGCTTCTTGCACACACTGCCCCCCACTCCCACAAAGAGGACCTGTCACTTATATGCTATCACATAGGGGACTATTGATCCCCTATGTCAGTGATGGCGAACCTTTTTGAGCCCGAGTGCCCAAAACTGCAACACAAACCAACTTTTTTATTTCAAAGTGCCAACACTGCAATTAACCACTTGCCTACCTGGACGCATTGACAGACGGCACTGACGGGTGGCACTGCTGGGCAGCACTGACGGGTGGCACTGCTGGGCAGCACTGACGGGTGGCACTGCTGGGCAGCACTGACGGGTGGCACTGCTGGGCAGCACTGACGGGTGGCACTGCTGGGCAGCACTGACGGGTGGCACTGCTGGGCAGCACTGACGGGCGACACTGCTAGCAATCTCACCTGGCAGCGTCGGTGTGGCTTCCAACCCAGCAGCTCATTCCCATCCACGCTGAACACGTTGCCCCTGGCCCCGGAGCAGTGTGGGAGCAGTGTGGGAGCCTCTTCCTCTCTTCCGCGCCCATCCCCGGGTACATCACCCCTGGTGCCAGAGCCGCATTGGAGCCGTTTCCTCTCGTCCACGCCCACCCTGGCCCCAGAGACATGTGAGAAATGTAGTTTGATGGGGATCCAGTGTGGACGAGATCTGGATGGCCGGTCCATGCGCGCTCATCATCCTCTTCTTCCTGGCGTGCCCACTGAGATGGCTCTGCGTGCCAGCTCTGGCACGCGTGCCATAGGTTCGCCATCACTGCCCTATGTGATAGCAATAAAATCATAAGCTAAAAAAAAAGACACCTGGGGGAAAAAAAAACCTAAAAAAAAATGAGCCTACCCACATATGCAGACATACACAAAAAAAAATGCAGTAGACGGGGAGCCTACGCAAAAAATGGCAATTGTGCTGCACATGTTACATACTGTATTACATGCACGCCAGAGTGAGATCAATAATTTCAGCACCAGAGCTCATGGGTAGTGCTAAACCAGGGGCCGACTGTCAACTCATGGGGCCCCCGGGCAATAGGGGATCATGGGGCCCCTGTGTTCTTGGCCAAACTCAAAAAGCCTATGAAAAAGGTACCAGGGGCATCTCATGGGGCCCCCTACTGACCCCGGGCCCTCGGGCAGTGCCCAAGTTTCCAAATGGTCAGTCCGCCCCTGCGCTAAACTGATGTCCTGTAGAGTCTTTTAAAGCATCACCTTTGGAAAAATATAGAGTATTGACATTTTATTCACTGTTTCACAGGTACATGCAATCTTGATGTTTGACATGTTTGGTATCTCTACTTGGTGCAACTTCATCTTTTATATTTTACCAAGACAATGGGTAAATTATTGTGTTTGTGTGCCCTAAAATTAACTTTAGTGTACTTTTTACAGAAATGTTTGCATTTTCTAAACTGTTGCGCCAAGATCATGTGGCATAAATATTGGAACTACAACAAATTTATTCTCTAAGGTGTCTGCTTTCAGAAAAGATATAATTTTGGGAGGTTCTAAGTAATCTTCAGGCCTAAAAAAATGGCTCTGGGACTCAAGTGGTTAAGTGGATGTAAAAAAACTGATGAAAAAGTATCCGTTTTTTTTTTTTTTTTTCTTGGGAAAAAAAAAAAACGTGACTCCACTGATGAAACCGCCATCTGTGAAAGGGGCCAAAAGGTGAGACACATAGGATAACATGCTGGGGGGTTTACTGGCTGTAGAAAAAAAAAACATCAAAAGCCAAAAACAGCAGCTGTAAAAACGTCCATTGTGCATGAGGACTTACAGCTGATGTTTTTGGCTTCTGATGGGTTTTTTTTCTACAACCAGTAAACCCCCCAGCATGTTATCCTATGTGTCCATGCACATATAGATTGTAATCAACGTTTTTTGGTAGGGACGTTTTTTGGCTGGAAAAAAAAAACCAGGACTAGTGGGTTTCTAGAGGAGTTTTTTAGCTGTAAAAATGCTCTAATGCTGAAGAACACAGCAAAACGTGGTAAGTCACAGCAAACCGGCGTTTTTGGACCTTTTTTTCAGCCAAAAAATTATTTTTGTTTGGAAAAAAATACTAAATGCAAACGAGAAACGCAGCTAAACACAATCACAGCAGGTCAGATGACAGTTGTACACAATGGATGGCTTTCTTTCATGCCATCCATTGTATACAAGTGTGGCTAGCTGTGAATGGTCACAGCAATCACATGCACAAGCTGGGCCAATCACAGCCCAGCTGTGTCATGTGATTTAGCTGTGGCCAAATCACAGTTAAGCACAAAAAAAAACCCTGAATGAATCGATGTCATTCAGGTAAATGCTTGCTTATAGCAAAAACATTCTTTGCTATAAGAAAATTTGTGTAAAAAAAAAAAAAAAAAATACTGATCACTTCCCTAAAGTAGTACAATGTTACTATGGTAAATATTAAAAAAAATAATAGAAAATAATAAAAAATACATTTTTAAAAAAATAATTAATTTTTTTTTTTTTTGTACTGTCACCAGTCAGTGTCCCTGATCACTGCCATGCCAGTTATATGATGACGCTGTACTGCACTGGTGACAGTATGTAAAAAAAAAAACATAGTGAAAATCCTTTTTTTATTTCTTCATTTCTGATAAATTATGACAAAAAATTACAACTTCAAAAAACTCGCCATGCCTCTTATGAAGTACGTCGGACTGTCTACTCTGCAAAAAGGGGTCATTTGGGGGATATCTGTACTGTCAGTACTTCAGGATTGATCAATATTCAGATCTATACCATAGTTTGTGAACTCTATAACTTTCCTACAAACTAAATAATACATCCTAATTTGGGTTATTTTCACCAAAGACATGTTGCAGAATACATCTCGGCCTAAATGTATGAAGAACAATTATTTATTTGTAAACTTTTATAACAGAAACAAAGAAAAACATGGGGGTTTTTTAAAAAAATTTTTTTTGTTATTTTAGCAAAAAATAAAAACCCCAGCGGTGATTAAATACCACCAAAAGAAAGTTCTAGTTGTGTGAAGAAAATTATAAAATTTTAGTTTGGGTACAGTGTTGCATGACCGCGCAATTGTCATTCAAAGTGTGAGAGCGCTGAAAACTGGCCTGGGCAGGAAGGGGGTAAAAGTGCCCGGTATGGAAATGGTTAATGGCGCTGTAATCTTTTTCATTTGTTTTACTGTGTATTTCTACCTCCTTCTGACAACCTTCATGAGCTCCCAAACCTCTCCTTTTCCCTCTTCTCCAACTTCTGTTTGGAACAAGCAGTGCACGTTAGTTGCAGTCATGTGCACTGATCTATACACACTCCCATAGTCCATCTCGGGATTGAACAAGAACAGGTAGCTACGTTCTTACATACAGCAGGACCTTGGAGAACGAATGAGGAAGTTGGATCACCACTGCAAAAAAAAAAAAAAAGAAGAAATTGGAGATTTGGAGGAGGCTGAGAGCAATAGAAGGGACTTTTCAGAGTTAAAAATACATGCATAGTTTTTATTTTTTATTTTTTTTATTTTTACTTTTGTTATTAAAGTCAAGACCGTGCTTGAGGTTGAGTTCACACTGATGCGGTGCGGAATTTGCAGCGTTTTCTGTGCGAATTCCGCACCGCATCAGAACCGCACCCCGTTCATGCGAACCGATGCGGGTGTGTATGTAAAGTTACCAACACCCCAAAATTGGGCTGCAAAAACGTGGTGCGATTTGCAGAATCAGATCGCATAGGTGTGAATACCAATGCGATCTGATTCTAGTGCAGAACCAAAAAAGGGTCCTGCACCTGCTGGTGCGGTGCGATTAGAGCCATACATATTGTATGGCTCTTGGCAGCGGCTGTAGCATAGTGGTTAAGGTGCCCGTCCAGTAAGTGCATGGTCGTAGGTTCAAGGCCCCCCTCATAATGTATGGCTCTAATTGCATTGCACACAAATCGCATGTGATTTTCACAGGATTGCGGTGTGGTGATCACATGTGATATGCCGCACAGCATTAGTGTGAACCTAGCCTTTAAAGCTGACCTCCATCCATACCCTCACAGATTTGCACAGTAGTACAGGCTGATCTGTACGGAAATTACTCAGTCTGATTTGACTGCACACTGTGAGCACTGTGTGTGCTTTAGAAGCTGCAAGTCAAATAAAGCCTCATTTCCTGGCTGTAGGACATCCAGCATCACCTAACTTTCCTCCCAAGGATGAGTGTCCTTGACCACTCCTGTTATTCTACTTCATTCCAGATTGACCCACCCAGCAAAATATTTTGATATTTACTAACACCTCCCCAAAACAAGCCCACTGCTTCCATCAGGGCTATTGAGAGGAATAATGTGGCAGGGTACTGTGATGTTTTTGAGAAGCAATGTACAACACCCTCCTACCATTCATGATCTGCCTGTATTAATTAGAGAAGCGCAGAGACCCAGTGATAATATAAATGGGCCTACAATAGGATAGTATGGAAATTGTAAAAGGTTTTTAAAAATGTTTTTATTAGCATGTTGATGAACCAAAGGATGCAAAAATATAGGCAAATTAAAGTGGTTCTAAAGTCAAATTTTTATGCCTTCCTGCATTCTCTGCAGTAAGGTAATGCACTTCCTACTATCTAAGTACCATTCCCCGGTCCCTAAACACTTACCTGACTTCTCACTGATCAAGCAGCACGGTCCTGTCTCCAGCACCATTCTCAGTCCCTTGTCTTACAGGAGACATTTGAGTTTAGCAAGGGGCATGGCAGATCATTGGCTCACTAAGGGGGCTCCTGGATGAAGGAGGATACAGCAGTGGCAGGGGACTGCCAATGAGGAGGTAGGAGACTCAGGGGCAAGTTGCACATGCTCAGTTTTGGTGTGTATTGCTAGTTTTTTGTTTTCCCTTGGGAGAGTGCGTGTGATCAGCACAGGGCCAATCTACACTTTCCAGATAGAGGTCAGAGGTTCTGCCTCCTGCCACAGGAGAATGAAAACTCCTACAAGCTTTAACCAGTGCTCAGCTGGACAATGATAGACGTCACAAAACTGCTATATACTGCTGATGAGAAAAGGTATTTAGCAGTTTATATTTACTAAAATGATTGCATTTCCGTGTACTGTGGGAGACCAGATAGAGTGGAGTGCTGGGTCCTGGGTTTAGTAACACTTTAAGTACAGATCATTTAAGTGCAATTGATCCTTTTAAAAATGTATAAATGCTTTCTTTTCTTAAAAAAAAAAACAAAACAAAAAAAAGGCAGCTAAATAACCTAGTTTTATCTGTGCCATGTAGAAGTCACATGATCTTTCTCTGCTTGTTCCCCTCTACAGGGACAGATCTGTAGGAGGAGCCTCTAGCAGTGCCGGGTAATTCTGCCTCCCAGTGGTTAGGAACATGTTGGCATGGAGGAGGAGGGATCACAGTGCGTTTTATTCCAGCCCCCTAGTGGCTAGGAACATGTCTGCATTGAGGATGAGGGCGGGAGGAGGAGAGAGGGAGGGGGTCACTCAGCACTGTGTATTCCCCCCCCCCCCAAAAAAAAAAAAAAGTATAATCACATGGGCTGTCTAGAATGGGACAAAGTGAACAGCTTGCCTGTTCACTTCCACCAGAGCATGCACAGTAAAGGTGGCAACGGGTGAAACAGGATCTCCGACTGCCGTGGGGACACAGGTAAGGAGGCAGAATCAGTGAATGGTAGGATCAACCAGGTTTTTATAACTATACACCGAATGAATGTCCTAATGCTTAGATTTTGGATTTAATGACACTTTAACATGAAAAGAAAAAGGACCGAACTGCTAAGTACGGTAAAGCATTGGATTCTTTGGGCACAGTAAGAGACCACACAATAAAATACCTATAGCCATTTATTGACATAAGAATCATATGTCCATAATAGGACCCATAATACAAAAGATGCTCTTCAAAAGAGAAGATAAGAACAAAGCACACCAAGTTCAGCACAAACCCCCTTCATGTATAATAAAGGATAACCACTCAGCACATAGTGACAACATACATATATTTCAAAATACAGTCAACGCGTTTCGCCTGTACATTTGGCTTCTTCAGGACCGTAACTTGAATATGTGGGAGAGTAGTGCTAGTGGAGACGGTAAGACAGTGGCATAGATGTCTGGAGGGCGGACATAGGGGACCAGGGCTGGAGGCGAGCCATACCTGAACACAAAGTCCAATCTTAATATAAGGAATTCAGAAAATATATAGATTATTGGTTTCCGGTACAGACCGAACAAGCTTATCTCCGCAAGGACATAAGAAGGAAAGTGAATGGCTAGGACACTGGTGGGCCTGCATATCTGACCGGCAGGAGTAAAGTAGTGACCTGATCACATCTATAATCTCAGTCCAACCGGAATCCCAGATATTCCCATATATTTGAAAAGCCAAATGACATGGCAGACTAATTGGCCGATGAAACTAGTAGGGACCCAAAATATGTTACCTTAATATGGCATGTGTGTATGACACCACAGTAGGTCTGCACCCAGATCTTCATAGGTGTCCCCTGTCAGAAGGAAACAGAACACGCCATGCCGCACTGGTAGCATGTCCCAAATCCCTTTACCACTTTAACATGCTGCTTTGGTGTGAATGAGCCCTTATGCAGTTGGGGGGGGAGGGTTGTCTTCTTTTTTTTTTTTTTTTTTTTTTTTTTTCCCAGAAATGTCATGTGCACACTTTTGTGTTAATTCAAGGAGTCTACTTGGCCCTCCTAGTTCTTATCTAAAGTGAATGTGAACCCTGTCTATCCTACAGCATTTAATTAACATACAATACTAATCTAAGGCAAACCTTTTATGACTAAAAAAGAAAAAAAATCTTTTTTTTCTTTCATACAATTACAAATGAGCAAATGACCTCCAGCATTCTGAGCTGTATAACTTGGGGGAAGAGATTACTGATGACGATCGGCAGCTCCTGTCAACATCACATATCCCAGCCACTGCCACTTGACTGGACATGGCATGTGTTGGCAGAGATCTGACAATGGGAGTACAGCCGCATGCAGCGTCCTGTAGCTCCCAAATAGAAGGCGGAGCTGGGCAGGGGGCGTGTCAGGCAGATCACAGAAGTACAGGTATGTAGTGTGTAAGCATGCACATAGAGCTTCTCCTCAATTGCACAAGTGGCCGCTGACTGAACCAAAAAGAAAAACTACCCGCCTTTTGCTTGTAAATTGCTCATGAATTTATTTCTGCTTCTCACATGGATGAAAGCCTCTCTATTGCTGGAGAATCATCCAACAAAATCTGCTGGGAAGCTGACAGTTCTCGGGGTGTTGATATTCTGTTCCTTCCACTGACTCGCCAGTACAGTGGCCTCCATAATTCTCAAATGGAGCTTTTGCAAACTCCAAGCAGGCTTTCATGTGAGGCTTCCATCTAGCCACTCTGCCATAAAGCCCAGATTGGTGGAGGGCTGCAGTGATGGTTGTCCTTCTGGTACTTTGTCCCCTCTCCACACAGGATCTCTGGAGATCAATCTGAGTGACCGTCGGGTTCTTGTTCACCTGACCATCGGGTTCTTGTTCACCTGACCATCGGTTTCTTGATCACCTCTCTTACAAAGACCCTTCTCCCCCAGATTGCTCAGTTTGGCCGGGCGACCAGCTCTTGGAAGAGTCCTGGTTGTGCAAAACTTCTACCCTTTAAGAATTATGGAGGCCACTGTGCTATTGGAAACCTTCAGTGCATCAAAAATTTTTGTATCTGTGCTTTGCAATAATCCTGTCTGAGCTCTGCAGGCAGTTCCTTTTGACCTCCATGGATTTTTTTTCTGATACATTGTCAGCTTGGAGGCCATTTATAGAGAGGTGGGTGCCTTTCCTAATGGTGTCCAATCAAATTTGCCACAGGTGGACTGCAATCAAGGGGTAGAAACATCTCATCAACGATCAAGAGAAATGGGAGACACCTGAGCTAAATTTCAAGTGTTGTTGCAAAGGCTCTGAATACTTGTGCCCAGGGCTTTTTTTCAGCGGTTCCGGCACCTCCAGCACTGAAAGTATGTAATAAAAAGGGATGCTAGGGTGTGCTGGAGGATTTGTTGTTGCTGGGGGATGTATTGTCACTGAAGGGGGTCTATTTTTGTGTGGTGGTCTATTGTTGTTGGGGGGATCTATTGCTGATGGGGGTCTATTGTTGCTGGCTGCTGGGAGATCTGTTGTAGCTGCTTGGAGTCTATTGTTGCTAGGGTAGTATTTTGCTGGAGGAATCTATTTTTGCTGGGGGGGGGGGGTCTAATGCTGCTGGCTGTGGGAATCCTATATTTCTGCTTTTCTTAACAAATTATCACTTGAAATGGTACTTGGCTCTGTATTCTATATAAGTGGCAGTACTGGGAGGTGGGTAGGGGGTGGAACTAAGGGAAGGTGCTTGGAGGTGGGTAATGGGTGGAGTCAAGGGACTCAGATGGGGGGGGGGGGGGGTGCTACTAATGCCAATGTGATATTTCCATTTTTTACTTTTAGTAAGTTCAGACATTTCTAAAATTCTATTTGCGCTTTGTCATTACGGGCCATGGAGTGTAGATTAATGAGGAAAACAATGAATTTAAACTGTAATATCTGGCTGCAACATACCAAAATTGAAAAAAGCGATGGGGGCCTGAATACTTTCTGAATACACTGTATGTAGGAGAATTTGTTTAATCTCTGTGTATCACCTGAGACTAATCACTTCACTGGGTATATGTAAGGATTTACAACCACTTTAAAAAAAAAAAAAAATATTTTATGACCTTCAGCTTCTTTTAATCCGCTTAGACAATGTTAAATCTCATTCTAGATGGCATCCAAGTTTCTTAAGCGTCTCCGTCCTTCCACACTTAAAGATCAAAGGGGCCCTAGACCACCTGAGGAACCGCCAGAGACTGCAGAATTAGTGGATGATCCGGACATGGCAGTACGGCTGAGTGGAACCCTTAGTTTGAGTGAAGACAGCCTTGGTTCTGAGGAGAGCGATGGAACAGGTACTGAACTACTGGGCAAGAAACTGTCATATCAAATAATAAAAAAAAAAAAATCTCATTAGATACAATAAATCATTTAGTTGGTGCTGTGATGGTGGAGCTTCAGCTTGTATTAACCGTGCAAAACATTAAAAATGCATATCAAGCTCCCCATTTTAGGGCCTCTGTGGATTTTTGTTTATTAGGTGCCTGATCATACTGGTGCGATTTGCGAATTGAAATCGCACCTAGTGATGTCTGTGTTTTACCCATGTGCGATTTTGCTGAAGTAGTTCTTGCATTACTTTATTTGCAGTTTTGTTGCAATTTCACATACATAGAATACATTGGAAATTGCACTGCCAATTGCAAGAAATCGTTGAAATCTTCACAAGTAGCAATAAAGTCTTCAGAAATCGCACTGAAACTGCATACAAATTGCTTGATTTTTAAATGGCAATGGTGTGACCGGTGACTAAACTGGATTTTTGTTTTAAAAAAAATAAATAAATAAATTTTTCTTCTTTCTGCATTGTGTTCAACTGGGGAATTCCTCACAGCTACAGTTTTTAATAGACTGGGGGGAAGCTAGAACCACTGTCAACCGTTTATTCCTCTTGTGCCACCATAGGTGACTTTTCCCAACTTCCTTTCTTTGCAACAGAAGTGTCAATGGGTAGAGAACGAAAGTAAGTGAGGTGAAATAAATCCTCCTGATGTGAGGGAACCATAAAACCTGAAAGAAGATCTAACTCTTCTGCACTCTATGCAAAACCTAAAAAAAAAAATTGGAGATAAATGTTAAAGTAAACCTGTCAAATGAGAAATCTGAGGGCTGCCATTGCCAGCCTCCTTCTAAAACTGTTAGTTGCCTCAATTAATGTCAGTTGAATGAAGCGACTGCTCCTGGAACAAGTATGTAGATCCGGGAAGTCAGATGCCTTTATCTGCATACTTTGTTGTGGATAAGCGACTTCAGGTATTGAAGCAAGAAATTCGCTGACACCCAGGAATTTGTCCGCAGTGGAAGCTGATACCAGGGTTCCTTTAAGGTTAGGTGCACATCTGTGCGGGTAGTGCGGCTGCGGATCCGCATGAAAATCCGTGCAGCCGCACCACCCGCACAGAGGAATGGGGACCCGCGGGCGGGTGCTATTAGTTCTAATGGCACGCCGCCCACACTGGAAAATGCAACCGTACTGGGAACTGAGGTTCCCGTGTGGGCTGCGTTTTCAGAAGCGCAGGGACTTCTTCCCTGCGTGTCACAGGGCACGGGAGCCCATTCAAATGAATGGGCTCTCATGCCCGATCAAAGCACGGCCACGTATATGTGAACCAGGGGTAACACCAGATTAAAATATGGAGGAAATGGTGATCTCCAATGAGCTACTATCCCAATTTTTCCATCAATTCTTTTTATGGTTTGTTTTTTGATTGAAACATTTAACATGTCAGTTGATATGTAATCTTAGTTCAGAAACATCTTAATGATCTATTTTTACAGATACACAAAAAAGTGCTCAAATAAAGGACATCTGATTTCGTTTATCCTAGGTTCACACCTAAGCATTTTCCAGAAATGCAGTACAGTCCATTTAACATGATTTCCTATGGGACACGTTCACATTTCTGCGCTTTTACCCGGTGCGTTTTTAGGAAAGGGTCAGGAACGCAAAATGCAGGTACAAAAACTGCAGTGCAGAAACGACCTAAACACAAACTGCATAGGTGTGAACCTAGCCTTAGGCTGGATTCACATACTAGGGTTGGTTATAAATGGGCTCCCAACTCGCCAAACAATGCACATGACCCTTTTAGTTTTGATGAAGCTCACCATAACCCACCATATTTGCAAGGCAAGTGTTGCAGTATGGGTGCCTTGGCCAATACTTACTGTTGGGATGACATTTATAGTGAATGGCACCACACTTGGAGGCAATCGTTGAAGCATGTTTCAGCTACAATGCAATAGCACTCTCCACCGGGCACACTGTTTACATGGGATGTGTATGTTTTCCCTTCGTTTTGCATTGGTTTATTCCACAATCTAAATGCATAGTGGTAAGTAGTGGTGCACCGAAAAGAAAATTCTTGGACCGAAACCGAAAATTCAGGATGCATTTGGCCAAAAACCAAAATGGATAGTTCTAAATACATTTTTATTTTTTTAAAATTGTATTGTAAATTGACTTTTTAATCAATATCATGAATTTAAATGAATATGAATTTATTTTAAGCACCTTTTGGCCAATAGGCTGCTTTCACGCTGAGCAGTGTTTGCAGTGATTTTGCATTAAATAAAAAAAATAAAAAAAACACAAGAAAAATGCATTCTTTTTTGCAAAAAAGCAAAGTCAATTTAACATGGTTTCCTATGGGAAACGTTCATATCTATGCTTTTTTGAGCTGCTGTGTTTTTGGAAAGGGTCAGGGACTTTTTTTTAAATGCAAAACATTGTGTTTTTTTCTCAATAGACTTCAGTGGAGCTGCTGCAGAAAACACATGAAGTGTTTTTATGTTTTTAATCTGCCCAGCAACTAGGTGGGTTTAAAAAAAAAACATAAAAAAAATGCAAAACTCATCAAAAAACAGACAAACTGGCCTAAATGCATTGAAAACGCATACAAAAAATTCACAAGTGTTGCGTTTTTGATGCGTTTTTACATTTTTAATCTGCCCAGCAACAAGTTGGCAACAAAAATAATTCTAAAAACACATCAAAAGACATACCAAAGACATGCATGCAAAAATACAAAATGCATTGCAAAATGGACAAAACACAAATTGCAGTGGTGTGAACCAAGCCTGAAATGTGTTTTTTGAGTCACATGACTTATGAAAAAGCCCTAAATGTGGTAAACTTGGGCATTTTCGGCAGCCATTATGGTCGAACTGGATGGACTTTTGTCTTTTTTCAGCCTGACTATGTAACCTTCTTTCCTATCGGCAAAATGCTGATAACACTATTTTTGTCCAATACATTTCAGCGTCCAAACTATCGCTGCATTCCTACTGGTAGGTAATTGCCTTTTCACCTGAACTGTCCCTTTTCTTTGTAGCACCCCTGCTATTGAGACCATTGCCATGCTGTTTCTACTGAGCAAAGCTGATCATACATATTACAATCTGATAATACAGTTTGTCTCCAGGAGCAAGCCTGTAGTACAAGGGCTTGCCTTATTGATAGAAGCTTGGTGGATTATTTATATAGGTCCTTAAATTACATATCTTTATGAAACATAAAGTGGATTGGACACGTATGGCCACCACACTCAGTTTTAATGCAGATTGTGCATTTGAGGTGAAGGACAGTTTTTCAATTGTGTTTTTAAATATTTACTGTACCTGAACATTCTCTTTCTTGCAGAAGGTAGATTGCTGGAGGAGCCGAATGCCCGTCCTCTTTTGACACAACAACTGAGAGAGATGTGGGCAAATACTCAAGATCACAGTGTGCCCATCAGGTTGACGTTCGAGGTGACCGAGGCTAATATTGTGCGTGACATACATGCCAAGTATGTGGTGAGTACTATACTATAAAGCCTTCCACCATGGCAGCTGGAGGGATTTATACACATGACACGACCATAGCAAATTTCGACATGTCAAATTTTACTGGTTATGGGACCACCCTGCTAACACTGGCCAGATGATAGCAGCATGGTATTTACATGCAAAATTCCCTTACAAGTGGAAGAAAAAAAAAACCAGGCAGGTGGCAGTATCTCCTTCTAAAGCGCAGATCTATGACCCTCTGAAAATTGATCCACTATGAATTTCTTTTTGGAGGGATGACTGAATAACAAGGCAATAGAGAGACAATCAGGAGTGGGACAAGTTAATTCTTTACAGTGGCCACTTTGTTTAAACATTTTCATCTAGAACCAGAGTCACTTTAAAATGTCCTGCCTAAGAGCAGATGGCTGCCTGCTTTTACCTTTTTTTTTATCTCTAAAACTAGTTTTAGTATGGTTTTTAGGATGAAGTCTCAAGTGCAATTTTCCAGTGTAATGGGAACGCCCTACTGGTCACTGAAGAACTCTTTTGACATGGTGTTGGCAGTTAACAGGAACTGGCCCTTAACCTGGGGATGTAACCCTGGGAAGTTCCACGTCAGGCTGTTTACATTGACTGGGAAGTATAGCAGGTCATAGCTCAGGTTCCTCCATCAACAGCTGTCTAGAGAGGTAGAGAGGCTGCTGACAACTACAGTCTCCTTTCCAATGCTACGTATCTAAATAGCCCTCTGACTAAAAATGCAAACTCAGTTGTAGTGGATTAGGCATATCTGTAGAGGAATGTGGCTTACATGCTTTAGTAATTCAACATCACATGTACCCTACAGCCTCCACCCCCTACTTCTCACATAAAATAAATAAAAAAGCAGCAGTTAATCATTTATAGCATTATTTATTTCGGGTACTTATTTAGCGCCGTCAATTTACGCAGCACTTTACATATATATTGTACATTCACATCAGTCCCTAACCCTCAAGGGGTGTACAATCTAAGGTCCCTAACTCACATTCATACATACACATACTAGGGCCAATTTAGACAGGACCCAATTAACCTACCAGCATGTCTTTGGAGTGTGGGAGGAAACTGGAGTACCCGAAGGAAACCCATGCAGGCACAGGGAGAACATGCAAACTCAAGGCAGGGGGTGCCGTGGTTGGGATTTGAACCGATGACCCGAGTACTGCCAGGAAGAAGTGCTAACCATTTAGCCATTGTGCTGCCCATAATATGTATTTCTTTACACGCATCTTCATCAGCCCTCGGTGAGTCTGTCCCACCACAAGCCACTGAACCTGTAGCACTCGAAAGACAAGTGCCAACCAGGGAATTTATAACCCAATTGCTGAGGAAGCAAACTGGATCTAATTAAAATTACATAATAGTCTGTGACCTGTAACACAGACAGCTTTTTACAGTAAAGGAAGGACATGTTTCCTGATATAGATATATACAGTGCTCAGCTTTTAACCACCTTCCACCTGCCATATAGTCCAATGACGGGCACAAGGTGGTTCTCTCTTTCTGGGAGGACATCATATGACATCCTCCCATTTTAACCATGCATGAGCGGCTCCGGGAGCGCGCGGCGATCGGCGGTGCGCTGTGTCCCTCGGACACAGCGAATCACCGATCCACGGGAAAGACCGAAGACGTCGGCTCGATCATGTGATCAGCTGGTTCCAATCACAGCTGATCACATGTAAACAGGGAAATGCCGGTTATCTGCATTTCTCTCCTCCCGAGTTGTCACGCTGACCGCTCGAGAGGAGAGGAGAGCCAGAAACTGGCATTCCGTGGAGGGGACATGTACACTGATGATCAGGGCACTGATGATCAGTGTGGCCCCAGAAGTGCCACCTGTCAGTGTCCATTAGTGCCAGCTGTCAGTGCTGAACAGTGCCACGTGTCAATGTCCATCAGTGCCACATCAATGCCACATATCAGTGCCTACCAGTGCATATCAATGCCACATATCAGTGCCCATCTGAGCTGCCTTTCAGTTTCACCCATCAGTGCCAATCAGTGCCACCTATCAATGCCACCTATCAGTGTGCATCAGTGCCGCCTATCAGTGCTGCCTTTCAGTGCCCATCAGTGATGCCTGTCAATGCCCATTAGTGCCACCTACCAGTGGCACCTATCAGTGTCCATCAGTGCAGCCTATCAGTGCCCATCACTGCAGCCTCATTAGCGCACATCAGTGAAGGAGAAAAATCACTTATTTACAAAATGTTCTAACAAAAACTAAGAAAAAATGTTTTTTTTTTTTAATTTTCTGTGGTTTTTGGTTTGTTTAAGAAAAAAAAAAAAACCCAGAGGTGAATAAATACCATCAAAATAAAGCTCTATCTGTCACAAAAAAAATACAAAAATTTCATATGGGTTACAGTGTTGCATGACTGCGCAATTGTCATTCAAAGTGTGACAGCACTGAGAGCTGGAAATTGGCCTGGGCAGGCAGGGCGGTATAAATGCCCTGTAGACTAGCAGTTAATCAATATCTCAATGAATGCAAGAACAATTTCCAAAATGTTGACAAAACTGAGTTTTATAGAACATTTGTTTTATGTCAGCCTTTTTCTCAACCAGGGTGCCCAACCCTGAGGTGGTGCCTTGGTAAAATGTCTAAACATTACCCAAAACTTGTATACAAGCCAGCAGGTGGACAAGCCTGCCTTTTTAGGTAATAAATCACCTCTATTGTTGGGTGTCCTACATGTGTAGATTTTGCTGCATTATAAAAAACTATTAGAATAGTTTTTTCACACTTTAGAATGGGGTGGCCTGTTAAAATTATGGACAGTCTTGAGGCACCCTATTTTAGAATGGGGTGCCTCAAGACTGTCCATAATTTTTAAAGAGTGCCTTGACTGAAAAAAGGTTGAGAAACACTGGTTTAGGTCATTGCATGACAGTAATAATAAATATTTAATATTATTTAATAATAAAACTTAGATTACAAAATCTTCAGTTTTACTCAAATTAGTTGATGCAAAAATATATACACCCCACAACAAAAATTACTACATCTAGTATTTTTTATGACCTCAATGATTTGTAAGGACAGCACAATGAATGAACAAGTTGGAGACATATTGCAACATCAATATTTTTTCCATTCATCAAGAACGACCTCTTTTAGAGCCTGGATGCTGGATGGAGAGTGATGCTCAACTTGTCTCTTCAGAATTCCCCATAGGTGTTCGACTGGGTTAGGATCAGGGACATGATTGGCCACTGAATCACTTTCATCCTGTTCTTCTTCAGAAATGCAACAGTGGCCTTAGATGAGTGTTTTGGATCATTGTCATGT
Organism: Staurois parvus; assembly: GCF_062004578.1. Taxonomy (NCBI): domain Eukaryota; kingdom Metazoa; phylum Chordata; class Amphibia; order Anura; family Ranidae; genus Staurois; species Staurois parvus. Next base: position 16,472,442 of record NW_028317933.1, read on the forward strand.
TTGAAAAGTGCACGACAACCAAGGAGTGATGGTAGCATCTTCTCTTTCAATATAGAACAGTACATCTGTGAATTCACAATACCATCAATGAAATGCAGCTCACCGACACCAGCAGCACTCATGCAGCCCCACAGAAGGATACTGCAGCCACCATGCTTCACTGTAGGCACCATGCAGTTTTCTTTGTACTCCCCACCTTTGCAATGCCATGCAGTTTTGAAGCCATCAGTTCCAAAAACATTTATCACTCCAGAGTACAGAGTCACAGTAGTCTTCTTTTTCAGCAGGTTTTTTTGTGCATGGGCTTCAGGAGAGGCTTCCTCCGTTGACAACACCCATGCATGCCATTCCTCTGCAGTGCAAGCCGAATCGTGTCACAGGAAACAATCGCCCCAGTTTGGCTTTCTACTTCTTTAGTTAACTGCAGTGAACTTTTGTAGTGATTTTCTTCAACCCTTCTCATCAGAAGACAATCCTGACAAGGTGTTGACTGCCGTGGAGGGCCTGGATGTCTCTGTGAGATGGTTGCACTTCCATCTTTGTTAAATGTCTGTGTCACTTTTGCTACAGTATTCTGACTGATAAGTAAAACTTTCTTGATCTTCTTGCAGCCTTCACCTTTCTTATGTAAAAAAAATTATTTTCTTTCTCAGGCCTTGTGACATTTCTCTTCTTGCTGACAGCATGAAATGGGAGGGGTTTTCTTTAAGTAACGCCCTTTTATAATCAACTCTTGTGGACACCTATTGAGTAATTAGACTCACCTGTAGTTGAATTCTTGTTAATTAGGATTTTGTTTTGTTAATTTAGCTTTGCTCCTAAGACTTTTTCATTGGGGTGTATTCATTTTTGCAACATGGTCTTGAATGAATTTTGTTAGGAAAATACTTTTTTGTGTGTGCAAATAATAAATCTTGTTTGCAATCAATAGCCTGCATTTGTGGGAGTATTTTGTAGTATAGTGTCCCATAAAAAATGTTGATCCTGAAAGGCAAGAAAAAGGTTTTCTGACAAATCTGTTGGGATGCACTCATTTATGCTGAGGTGTGTGTGTGTGTATCCTTAACCATCTCCAGGACCTGTATCGGCTCCTTTGTGCAAGGAGGAACAGGATGAGCACTGCCAGAGCCCTACAAAATGACCTCCAGCAGGCCACTGGTGTGAATGTCTCTGACCAAGCAATCAGAAACAGACTTCATGAGGGTGGCCTGAGGGTCTGACATCCTCTAGTGGGTCCTGTTCCCACTGCCTGGCACCACAGAGCTCGATTTAGCATTTGCCAATGAACACCCTAATTGGCAGGTCCGCCACTGGCGCCCTGTGCTTTTCACAGATGAGAGCAGGTTCATCCTGAGCACGTGACAGACATGAAAGGGTCTGGAGAAGCCGTGGAAAACATTATGCTGCCTGTAACATTGTTCAGCATGACCGTTTTTGTGGTGGGTCAGTGATGGTCTGGGGAGGCATATCCATGGAGGGATGCACAGACCTCTACAGGCTAGACAATGGCATCCTGACTGCCATTAGGTATCGGGATGAAATCCTTGGACCCATTGTTAGACCCTATGCTGGTGAAGTGGGTCCTTGATTTTTGGGGTGTCTCTGAATTCATTACTCTGTAGGTTTATTTTAATTTCCATCAAACGATGGGGCATCCTTACATTCCTAACACATTACCCAGTCCATATCAGTATAGATATCCAGCATGATATTTTTCCCCATTGAGATCTGATGGGTTTTCAAAGTGTTCCTTTAATTTTATATATACACTATATTGCCAAAAGTATTGGTCGGCCTGCCTTTACACACACATATGAACTTTAATGGCATCCCAGTCTTAGTCCGTAGGGTTCAATATTGAGTTGGCCCCGCCCTTTGCAGCTATAACAGCTTCAACTCTTCTGGGAAGGTTGTCCACAAGGTTTAGGAGGGTGTCTATGGGAATGTTTGACCATTCTTCCAGAAGTACATTTGTGAGGTCAGGCACTGATGTCGCATGAGAAGGCATGGCTCACAGGCTCCACTCTAATTCATCCCGAAGGTGTTCTATTGGGTTGAGGTCAGGACAGTCAAGTTCCAGAAAAGGTCCTGATCGCAAGGAGAGAACAGGACCTTTCTGTGGGACGCAGACACATGTGCGCAGGGTGCTTGCTCTCAGCACGTTTGTTTACAAATTGTACACAAATATGCGGCCACTCGGCGTCAAGGCCTCCGAGGCCGCATATTTGCATACGCTCGACGTGAAGAGGTTAAGTGTATCATGAATTCACAGGTGTACTGCTCTATATTTAAAGAGAAAATGCTACCATCACTCCATGCCCTTGGTCATCATGCACTTTTCCAACATGACACTGATCCAAAACACACATTTAAGGCCACTGTTTCATTTCTGAAGAAGAACAGGATGAAAGTGATTCAGTGGCCAAGTATGTCTCCTGAGCTGAACCCAATCAAACACCTATGGGGAATTCTGAAGAGACAAGCTGAGCATCACTCTCCATCCAGCATCCAGGCTTTGAAAGAGGTTGTTCTTGAGGAATGGAAAACGATAGATGTTGCAATATGTCACCAACTTGTTCATTCCATAACTAGAAGACTTGGTGCTGCCCTTACAAATCATGGAGGTCATACAAAATACTAGATGTAGTCGTTTTTGTTGTGGGGTATTCATTTTTGCATCAACTACTTTTGACTAAAACTGAAGATTTTGTAATCTAAGTTATATTATTAACCTTACTGTCATGCAATGAGCTAAACAAATGTTCTATAAAACTAAAACTTGGTTTTGTCAAAATTTGGGAAATTGTTCTTCTGTTCATTGAGATGTTTGATTTAAAATCTTACTTTTCAGAAGGGCTGAGCAGTGTGTGTGTGTGTGTGTGTGTGTGTGTATATGTATATGTATATATGTATATATGTATGTGTATATATATATATATATATATATATAATGTGTGTGTATGTAAAAGATGTTTTTGGGCGTGTTTTCCCAGCAGAAAAAAAAAACGCTGAATGCTACTAAAACACTAACAGCATTTTTCGAGCATTTTTTTTTTTTCCTTCATGTACTGAAGAAAAAAATAAAACCCGCTAATAAAATGTTAATGCTCCTAACTGCTACTAACGCGCTACTACAAGCTGACACAAAAATGGTATTATCAGTGGTTTACATCCAGCATTTTTATTTCTAGTGTTTTTTGATCTTCTAAAAAAACGGTAGTGTGCATGGAGCTTAAAAATAAATGTTAGCCTGTAAATTGTAGCAACATGCTTAAAGCTGCTTTTGCATTCTGAATGCAAAGAAGCAGACCCTTCCATTCATATAGCTGAAAATTAAAGATCCTTATTCTTGTAAATTGAACCTAATTTATGAAAATCATGTAATTTATGTTAACAAAAATTTTCATGTTTGCCGACTGTCTAAAGGAATTAATGCGAACCCTTCATTTTACATGAACTCCACTATATGAATATTAAATTTTGCACATTGTCAGGATTATATAACTTGTTACATAACCTGGGGAGTCGCTGCACGCTTTGCTTGATGATGTAATCCACAAGGAAAATTAAAACTTTGTTGATGAAAGATCTTTAGATTATTAACTAGAGAAGTGTCAGTATCAACTGCAGGAAAAGGCACTGACCACAATGACAATTGATGATAATGTCACGGGACGTTATCTGCTCATAAGATTTCTGGCAAGATTAACTTTTTTGTTTTTTGTTTTTTTTATAACAAAACCCTTTCAATGATTTGCTCCTAAAAAGAAGTTCATTGTTATGCTAGGTTCACACTAATGTGGTGCGGTACATCGCATGTGATTCACACATGAACCGCACTGCATTCCTGTGCCAATCGCATGCGATTTGTGTGCGATACAATTGGAGCCATACATTATGTATGGCTCAAATCGCACCGCACCCTCACCAAAAAAGTGCAGGACCCTTTTTTGGGTCCACACTAGAATCGGATCGCATTGGTATTCACACCTATGTGATCCGATTCTGCACATCGCACCGTGTTTTGCGGACCGAGTTCTGGGTGTTGTTAACTTAACATACACATCCACATCGGTTCACGTGAACGGGGTGCAATTCTGATGCTGTGCGGAATTTGCACAGAAAACGCTGCGAATTCCGCATCGCATCAGTGTGAACCCAGCCTCCGGGTTTTCTATGCACCTAAATCCTAGCCTGAACAAGCCAACATCACTGCTGTTCATCCAACATCTGGATTTACCGGTCAATGTGAAATCCAGGTCTTGGCTGCATTAGTCATAGTTACAATGGACAGTCTTACTTTCACGCCTGCCTACTTTTACAATATCTGCTTTCTTTAAAAATCAAATTATAAATGTCATCAGAGATTTACCATGGAGACTCGCCAAGCTGCCTCTCTCACAGTATAAATGTATAGGCTTCAAAACGTATATATGTCGGCATTCATCTTCCCCCAGAACAAGCCACATCACTGCTGTTCATCCAGCATCTGGACTTATCAATCAATTTGAAATCCAGGTCACTCACTTATACATTGGCATTCATCTTCTCCCGATACCACCAGGAAATGTTTTGTGTGTGCGCGAAACAAGGGCTTGTTATGGTTGCAATAAGATTTATAATTCCTATAAGTTGAATAAAGTATTACTCCACCGGTTGTTGTAGCTCTTTACATGATAGAGCATCTACAACTTCCCTACAGTAAAAGGCTTTTTTCTTTTTTTTTTTCTCTCTCAAATTTCTCTCCCAATTAAACAGGCATTGGAAGTTGAGGGAATTCTCCCCTTAAAGTGATTTCAAAGATTGTTGTTGTTTGTTTTTTTTTCTTCAAATTGCAAACACGGTATACTTACCTGTTCTTTTTGGGTCTACCACCAACGGTCCTGGCCCCCCCAGCCAAGTTCCCCCAATAGCAAGCCTTTTGCTATGTGGCACTGGAGCAGGCTCGCTCGCCACACTCCTGTGAATAGATTGTCCATGCACACACATATGGTATGGTTCACCCCCCCCCCCACTATCTCCTTATTGGCTCACTTGCTGTGATTGACAGCAGCAGGAACCAATGGCTCCCACAGCTACGTGAGCCAATGAGGAAAGAGAGACCCAGGAGAGCTACATATCTCATGCACATTGCTGGATTGAGATGGGCTTAGGTAAGTATAAGGGGAAACTCCACCTAGAAGATTTTTTTACCTTTTAAATCATAGAATGCATTAGGATAGATAACCTTCTGCCTTTAGATCCACTTTAAGGACACAGATGGCAATGAAAACCTGACTGTAATTGTAATTGCCTGGTTAAACCACTGGCTACAAAACTGTCACTGTCCTGGAACAAGTACACAGACCAGAAGAAGTTGAAGTCGATTTTGTAAGTGCTTATTTTGTTAGTTCCGGATTTGTGACTCCAATACAAAAGCAATAATGTCATTGTGAAAGCCAGACAGAGAATTTTCATAAACAAAAGTCAGCACGGTTTCCTTTGAAGCTTTACTTCAGATTAAAAAAAGGCACAAATGAATGCAACTCTGTAATCCTTAAATGCCAACAGCCCAAATACCTGCATGTGACTTGAGACCTACCTCTTGCAGTTCCTGTACAGCAGAGCATTAGAGTCTTGAAGAAGCCAATCAGTTTGCTGCAGTACAAAAAACCATGCAGAATGACAGAGATGAGCTCATCAGTATGCAGTTTTTCTTTTTACTATCCAGTCACAGGTAGGTAGATCTGTAAGTGAAAGAGAAACTGCAGCAGAGAAATATCAGGTGCCCTGCACTGCCTGAAAGCTACTTTTTAAGGGTTTCCCTGTGTTAAAAATTTTGAGAACGCCTACTCTATACAGTATAGAATTACAAATGCCACTCTAATCTACCCCCTTCCTATTTCCCCTTTCAGATGTACACCATTTACCTTGTACACTCGGGACAATATGATCCTTCACCTGCCTTTATCACCTGTCGATACTCAGATCTGGAGCGGCTGAGGAAAAGCTTGCGCTCTCGTTATCCTGAAGAAATGAACAATGTGTCTTTTCCTCGTAAGCGTCTGCATAAGAACTTCACAGCGGAAACCATTGCAAAACGCAGCCGTGCCTTTGAGCAGTTCCTCTGCCACGTGTCTTCCCTACCCACTCTACGATACTCTCCACAGTTCCTGGGATTCTTCTACTTGAGTGACATGCAGAAGGCCCAGCAATTTACATGTACAGGATTATATAATCTAGCACTCCCGAAATGGACAAATTGTTGGCGCCTCCATGAAAAGCTTTGTCCAACGTGGGCGTCTACCCACCGACTGACTGTACTCGCTGGGCTGGTGGTGTGCCACCAGGAGCTGGATGCACTGGCAGATGCACAGGCATACAGTGAACAGGCAGTAGCTCTTCAACAGGATTCACAAGAGCAAAACATGACTTTCCTTATTGCGTTCCTCCAGGCCCACATCCAGTTGTCTTGGAGAGTGGGGAGAGACAAAAGGGCCTCTGAGGCTGCCCTGCTGAAGCTGAAGGAGGCCGGACACAGTACAAGCCACGCTCCTACCCTAAAGGAGATTCTGATTAAAGAGACAATAAACTGATCACCCAAGGCAGATATGCACTACATTCTATTTTTATAGAAGACCTTTGTCTGTGACACTCTTCTTAGTTAAATAGAGCCCAGTGTATGATGGGTAAGACTGTGAGCTGAGAACACTCAGGCACCCAGGGCGGTGTATATAAAATCTAGGGTGAAGAAATGTGAATGTTACCTGAGTTGTAACTGGCAGTTGGCCTTGGTAAAGCCAACTGCCATACATACATGCCTCCAAATTGTTTGTAAGGGTTCATTTACATGCGCGGCAGCCCTTGCTGGCATTTAAGAGATGATATGTTGCCTCCTCACTGCCTGATTTAACATGGTAAATGCAGCGCGGCTATAGCGTGCATTGCATTTGGTTACAGTGTGGCTCCATAGACTTACATGGGTCGCATTTGGAGGCGGTAATGCTCATCGAATATGACATTGGTTTAATTTGTGTGTACAGCCCTGATTGGCTCTTGTTCAGATGTGTAGTAAAACTGCAGCTCAATCTCCTAGTTTTACTGACCCCCTAGCTGCACGTGTGAATGAACTCCAATACTATTTGGCATGTCCTATGATCCAGACTCCTCTGCCAGACAGCATAGACAGGGCCTAAACTCTAGCTGAAGGATAGTGTAAAATGTAGCAAACCTAGCCTTCTGTCTAGTACAGCTTAGGAACTTAAAGTCAGAGGTTTGTAAGGAGTTAATTTTTGCCAAGTATAGAAACTATAGTGCCTAAACATGATAAATACACTAACGTTTCTAATGCCACAGGATAAAATACATTACAGTTTACTAATGTTTTAGATTTTGAACACTCTAACAAGTTAAGGCTGATGGAAAACATTAGTGCAGAGATGTCTATGGACGGGGTGGGATACAGGGATGGAATATAATGATCTGGTCTTCATTCAGATAGTCGTATGATCAGTATACTTTGGGTCAAAGCTTACTTTTGGGAGGATCCTCATACACAAGGGATACACCTTCCTGGGTACATGTGACGGCCAGGACACCATCTCTTCTCCATAAGTGGCCATGCACTAGCCCACAACTGTTTAATGGAAATTGTAGTCAGTTCATTGTTGCTTTCCATACCCAGTTAACACCTGAAACCCCCAAAACTAGTAATTAGAAGATTATTTACACAACTACATCTAGGCATTTATATACATGGCCTAGGATGCCCAAGGGCCATGTCATGTGTGATCTTGTATCCAGCAACAGTTGGCTAATGGTGGCAAACTATTCTTCATTAATTAACATAATACTGAAGAAACATTATTGTAAACAATCTAATAAAAAAAGGATCACTTCACTGGTCTGTATTATGACTGGTTCTCCAACACACAGGCAAACATTTATTCTAGCGATTGACAAAATTTTGCTCCAGTCAAGACTTGGCCACAATGATCAAGAGCTCACAAAAACGAAAGAATAGATGGTCTTTCATTTCAGCTTTTTTTTCTTTTAAGCTGATCAGTTTAGATGAAGTGAATGATTATATCAATGTGTGGACACCGTATTTATTCCTATGCCCCTTCCACACTGGGCTTACCTGTAAAATGTTACTCATTTGTTGGTGAGATTCTGCATTATCACAAACCAGCAAGGGAAAGAATCCACTAAATGGGTTGCCTTACTTTAATGTGTCGGACATTGGTGTGTGATCACCCATTACACATGGCCCTAGGATGGGTCTACACAGGTGATCAGTTCGCTACTAAGAAATGTAGTCTCTTCTTGTTGACAGTCATCTCATTGTTCTCACATTAATTGATAAAATCGCACTTTGATGAGCACCCCCGTGCACCCTCATTCACCCACTCAAAGATCAGAGCCTTGAATTTGGCTAGCATTTTCTCCCTTCTTTATCACACGTGATATTGCACTTACCAGGCCAGTGGCTTTCACACTCCTACTGCAATTGGTCATCCACCCTGAATGGCACATGGAACCACATGGAGGGGTCCAGAGAAGCCATAAATGCCATGCGAAGATTAAGGTGCGGCTGTTCCCAGGAAGGAATAATCTGAAGTATAGGCAGCTACACAGCAGTGCAACCTCATGTCTCCAGGACCTACGAAACATGAGAATAAAAAGGGGAATAGAATTTTTATTTTATAGTTGTACTCTTAATATTCAAACTTGTATTTTAATATACTTTTTTAAATGTCTATTTTATACACAAATAACCAAATTAATAAAACTATTTAATGAAAAATTTTAAATTCTTCAAAATCTTTTTATTTAACCATCAAAAATATTCATAGAATATGATGCTGTGCTGAAATGTGCATGAAAGCAGCTCACTGCAGTGTGATTATGAAAATGTTAAGTCAGCAGAATGGATGACAATAGGTGGGTATTATTGGTACATGTAACCTGGTTAAAAAAAATTAATTTCCTCTATATGTACTCACTAGCTTAATCACTTGCCCTCCTGAGGATTTCCTGACCAGGTCATTTTTTGCGATATGTCGCTTGGTTACTTTAACTGACAATAGCATCGTCATTCAACACTGCACGCAAATTTAAATTTATGTCTTTTTTCCCCCCCCACAAATAGAGCTTTCTTTTGGTGGTATTTGATCACCTCTGCATTTAGTTTTGTGCTATAAACAAACAAAAAAAAAAACCCAACAATTTTGAAAAACAATATTTTTGACTGTTTGCTATAAAACATATCCAGTAAAAAAATTTAAAAACTAAAGTGATCGACATCTTCTGCCCTACCCAGAAATGCTAAATCATGTATATATACACGTGATTTTTCGCAGCCCTGCGCACCCTGTAGCAGTAGTTCTGCTATAGGGTGGTTGGGAAGCGGTTAAAGTATTACTAAAGTCTTTGTTGTTTTCATAATAAAACAAACAAACAAACAAAAAAACTCGACTCACCTGATATGTGGCCTTGCTGAGTGGCCCCGATTTGCGATTTAGGCTCCTCCTCTTCTTTGTGTGTCCCCATAGCAAGCTGTTTGCTATGGGGCACACGGTGTCTGCTTGCTTTGAGCTGTGTGCCTATGGAGCCGTGCTCCATAGACACGCACAGTGGAACTTAGTCCTGCCCCCCACTTCCTCCTCGCTGCATTTGATTTGAGAGCAGCACTATATTGCCAAAAGCATTGGGACACCTGCCTTTACACGCACATGAACTTTAATGGCATCCCAGTCTTCGTCCATAGGGTTCAATATTGAGTTGGCCCGCCCTTTGCAGCTATAACAGCTTCAACTCTTCTGGGAAGGCTGTCCACAAGGTTTAGGAGTGTGTCTATGGGAATGTTTGACCATTCTTCCAGAAGTACATTTGTGAGGTCAGGCACTGATGTTGGACAAGAAGGCCTGGCTCACAGTCTACGCTCTAATTCATCCCAAAGGTGTTCTATCGGGCTGAAGTCAGGACTCTGTGCAGGCCAGTCAAGTTCCTCCACCCCAAACTCGCTCATCCATGTCTTTATAGACCTTGCTTTTTGCACTGGTGCACAGTCATGTTGGAACAGGAAGTGGACAACCCCAAACTGTTCCCACAAAGTTGGGAGCATAAAATTGTCCAAAATGTCTTGGTATGCTGACACCTTAAGAGTTCCCTTCACTGGAACTAAGGGGCCAAGCCCAGCCCCTGAAAAACAACCCCAAACCATAATCCCCCCTCCTCCAAACTTTACACTTGGCACAATGCAGTCAGGCAAGTACCGTTCTCCTGGCAACCACCAAACCCAGACACGTCCATCTAATTGCCAGACAGAGAAGCGTGATTCGTCACTCCAGAGAACACATCTCCACTGCTCTAGAGTCCAGTGGTGGCGTGCATTACACCACAGCATCCGACGCTTTGCGTTGCACTTGGTGATGTAAGGCTTGGATGCAGCTTCTCGGCCATGGAAACCTAATCCATGAAGCTCTCTACACACATGTTGTGCCAATCAAAAGGCCACACGAAGTTGGGAGGTCTTCAGCTATTGACTCTGCAGACAGTTGGCGACTTCTGTGCACTGTGCGCTTTAGCATGTGCTGACCCCACTCTATCAATTTACGTGGCCTACCACTTCATGGCTGAGTTGCTGTTGTTCCCAGTTGCTTCCACTTTGTTATAATACCACTAACAGTTGACTGTGAAATATTTAGTAGCCAGGAAATGTCACGGATGGACTTACTGCACAGGTGACAACCTATCACGGTACCACTCTTGAATTCACTGAGCTCCTGAGAGCAACCCATTCTTTCACAAATGCCTGTATACACCTGTGGCCATGGAGATGATTGGAACACCTGAATCCAATGATTTGGAGGGGTGTCCTCCAAATCATTCCAATAACTTCTGCGAAAATCAAGCTTGGCCCCACACTTTTCACCTGAGCTTTCCTATTGGCCAAAGATGCTGGCCTTCACATTAAAAGGACCAATAGGAAAGTTTGAGAGGAGAGAGCAAAGTCAAGCTTTCCATAACTGTAACCATCTACATCTCTGGATCTACTGACCAACCTGACATACAGTTTTGCTGAAAGTATCCTCTGCTTGAGCATTTGTTTTTTCCTATCAGACTAAATTTTTAGGTTTGAGACAGATGTCTCATGTTAAACTCCAGGTAAATAACTAAACACAATGGGGTTGATTTACTAAACCTGGAGAGTGCAAAATATGGCACAGCTCTGCACAGAAACCAATCAGCTTCCAGGTTTTATTGTCAAAGCTTAATTGTACAAGCTGAAGTTAGAAAATGATTGGCTACCATGTACAGGTGTACCAGAGTGTGAGTGTTTTCAGTTTTACTAAATTAACCCCAATTTTCTGCTAGTCTGGTGGCGCTAGAACCCCTACCATACTATGTAACTAAAAGAGTGACAACCCTATCTCAGCCCTACAGCTTCCAGTGCTGTTTGAAGTATTGAAGGATCATTATCATGCTTCTGATTTATACCCATGTGAGCAGACAGGTGATGCAAAAACACATTACTTGAGCAAAGAGAGGGACAAAAAAATAGGATTCCTTCACTATATCACCCTCTATATGTGTCTATCCTACACATGCTGATCTGGAGCATAGCTAGCTCGCAGCAATTTACTGAAAACTCGCACAGCTTCCTGTGTCAGACTTTCAGTGACCCGTGGAGGAGAAATGGACACACAGAAACCCAATATTAGACTTTTCCGTTCATTCAGGCAGAGAATTATGGACATCATACAAAGCTTGTTTAAAAAATGGCTGTGGTTTTTTTTTTAAATTATATTGAGGGCTCTGTCCTTCTAAAAACAGGAAGAAACATTTAAAAGAATAAGTTCCTCTTTTAGTAAAAAACAATAAATGCACACTTTTTTGTTGGTAATACAATTTGCATTTATTATTTTTCTCCGCAGGAGCCTGTAAAGCATTAGACCAGAGATCAGCAGATTGCTGGTGCTATGCAGGTCTCCTGCAGACTGTCGGAATATCTGCTTGCTGTACGGGATGTATGATCAAGCAGATATACTGACAGGATGAATGAATGAACTACCACAGAGCTCCACAGCTCTGATAGTTCATTGAGGACTACAAGCTGACAGCTGCTAAGACTTCTGGGACTTGTAGTCACTCATTCACTATGAATGAGTGATGCGCCCAGGCAGGTGGAGCCTTGCACGGCCGCTAGTGGGGAGATAGCATATCCCCCTGCTAGCTGTCAAAGCGGGGAGCTCGGGCTGGTCTGATTTAACATGTTACACCCTGAATATGGGTGTAACATCTAACATGTTACGAAAGGTGAACTTATCCTTTAACCGCTTTCCTGCCACCCTATAGCAGAAATACTTCTACAGGGTGGCAGGGGTGCGCAAGTGTGTATACGACCACTGCCTTGCTAAAGAAGCTGAGGGTAAAGTTGATGGAGTGGCCAAGCATGTCTCCAGACCTAAACCCTATTGAGCATCTGTGGGGCATCCTCAAATGGAAGGTGGAGGAACGCAAGATCTCTAACATCCACCAGCTCCGTGATGTCGTCATGGAGGAGTGGAAGAGAACTCCAGTGGCAACCTGTGAAGCTCTAGTGAACTCCATACCCAAGAGGGTTAAGGCAGTGCTGGAAAATAATGGTGGCCACACAAAATACTGACCCTTTGGACATTTTCACTTAGTGATGTACTCATATTTGTTGCCAGCAGTTTAGACATTAATGGCTGTGTGTTGAGTTATTTTGAGGGGACAGCAAATTTACACAGTTATACAAGCTGTACACTCACTACGTCACATTGTAGCAAAGTGTAATTTCTTCAGTGTTGTCACATGAAAAGATAGAATAAAATATGTACAAAAATGTGAGGAGTGTACTCACTTCTGTGAGATACTGTATATCTGTGTGTGTGTGTGTGTGTGTATATATATATAATATATGATTTTGCATTTCCGGGTAGGGAGCGGCTTCAGATGTCAGTCACCGGGTCCTGGATGCTGATTCCCCACCGGCACACGGCGACCATCGAGTATCACGGACGGAGGAGAGAACTGTATGTAAACAATACAGATCTCCCCCGTCAGCTCCTGCACACTGTTTTGTATGGCTCTGCATAGCAGAGCCATACAAAGCAGTGTGCTTACAGTGTAAAGCGTGCACACACACAATGCACAGTGAAACAGTGTGCTTACAGTGAATCACAAACAGCACAGTTAACCCTTTGATCGTCCCACATGTTAACCTCTTCCTGCCCAGTGTCACTAGTAGTGTCAGTGCTTTGTATTAGCACTGATCACTGTGTTGGTGTCACTGGGGATGTCAGTGGCAGTTAGTCAGTTTCCCCCCCCAGTGTCAGAATGCCCGCCGCAGTCCCCCTATAAGTTGCTGATCGCCACCATTACTAGTATAAAAAAAAAAATTCCAGTATATATACCGCCATTTGTAGATGCTATAACTTTCACGTAAACCAATTCATTTACACGTATTGGGATTGACATGGAGCAGAATACATTTTGGCCTAAATTTATGATGAAATTTGAATTTAAATTTTTTTTTACTAGACATGTTTAATAGCAAATAGTCAAAAATATTGTGTTTTTTTTCTCAAAATTGTCAATTTTTTTTTAATAGCGCAAAAAATAAAAACCACAGAGGTGATCGAATACCAATGAAAGAAAGCTCTATTTGTAGGGAAAAAAAGACGTAAATTTAAGTTGGGTGCAGTGTTGCATAACTGTGCAATTGTCAGTTACAGTAACGCAGCGCTGTATAGCAAAAAATGGCCTGGTCAGGAAGGGGGGTAAATCCTCTGGTGGGCAAGTGGTACAACCTAAGGCCTCTTTCATATGCATGGCCAGGGAGTGTTAAAAATCAGGCAGCTGAGCCATGCTTTTACCGCCTTCAACTGCCCACCCCAATCCTTTGAATTACAGATTGAAAGGGCTACACATTGGGGCTTATCTCTGAGGAAAGAAGTGCACCCTCGAAATCCGTCGGCTTACCAGAACCTTGCCATGGCTTGTTCCATTATGTGATTTCTGCACTGGATTGTGCTTCATATGGTTTAATGCCTTATTTACTTCTACTGTTGTGAGTACAGATAAAACATCAAATAATAGGTGCAAAAGATTCAAAAGTCCTTCGGTGTGGAATCCAATGAGATTGGATTCAAGTGTCCATATGTAGACAGCCCTAGGGCAAGCTGTCCTGAAGCTGCAGCAGGCTCTATAGTATGAAAGATAAAGTAAGAAGAAAAACTCCTCTAAGGCTACGTTCACACTAGCGTTGTGTGCAGGCGGCAGAGAGGCGTTTGGGAAGCGTTTTTACCACTTCCCAAACGCCTCTGCCAGTTCTGCACATTACAGCACATGGTTCTGTTCTAACGGGAGTGTTTGCGTCGCGGCAAAACGGATGCCTCTGGTCGAGTCAGGAGGCTTTGAAGCCTCCTATTCTCGTCTATGGTGCCACTCCGCAAACGCCTGGCCGGTTGTGGGGCGTTTGCGGAGCGGTAACACCACTCAAACTGCATTATAGGCGTTTGTGGAGCGTTATTAACGCTCGGCAAACGCCTAGCAACCGTGCATGCGGCGTTTGTCGAGCGTTAAAGATACTTATATCTGTATTACAGATACTTATATAGCGCCGTCAATTTATGCTCTCTCTCTCTCTCTATATATATATATATATATATATATACACACACTCTGTACATTGACATCAGTCCCTACCCTTCAAGCTGCGTACAATCTAAAGTCCCTAACTCACATTCATACATACACCTACTAGGGCCAATTTAGACAGGAGCCAATTCACCTACCAGAATGTCTTTGGAGTGTGGAAGGAAACCGGAGTACCTATAGGAAACCCACGCAGACACAGGGAGAACATGCAAACAGGTCTATGGGAGCCTTCTTTATTTATACATATGGAAATACGCCCAGCTGGGCAAGCAGAGTGCACTAGGCGTTTGCACCCTCCTGTGTGCTTTTTTTGGTAGGGCTGCACATATGCCTCAGCACTTTTAACTTGGTGTGCAGATTTTGATAAGCGGCACAGACTGTCAAGCTCGTCCTTCGTGCCCAATGGGGCTGTGCCAGAACTGCATGCAATGAATGCAATTGTAGCAAGATAGTGTAGCATTACAGGTTTAAATCAGGCGGTGAGGAGGCAAATGCTGTCTGAAAAGTGATCCAAATGCAAATTGCTCCACAAATGTGAAAGAGCCCCAATGGTTATTAGAAGGCCATTTTTTTCCTAAGAAGCATAGCCCATTTTTTGGACAATGTTTGGACAATGTGCAATTAAACCATGGCAACATCTAATGTTTGTGTAGTATTATGTTCAGCAGACTGTGTTCTTCTATTGTTGTGACTTAGATGACATTCAGAGCACATTTTATGCCCAATTCATGCAAAACTCCACGTAATCCCAAGGGGTTCACATACTTTTTCTTGCAACTGTAACATGAAACATTACTGCAAACCCTATCTCCCAAACCCACAAGTTCCTCACACCCTTACCAGGGTGCATTTTACCTTAGATTGTACGCCCCTTGAGGGTTAGGGACTGAAGAGAATGTACAATCTATATGTAAAGCGCTGCGCAAATTGACAGCGCTATAAAAGTACGTGAAAAAAATAAATACATTTTGGGGAGTTCTGCTATTTAAAATTGAGTGAAGCTGCCTGTGCAGCCGCTTCATCCATTACCATGAATTGCCAATGAGACAGAGGGACTGGCAGCAGGATGGTGATGTCATCACGCTTGCCACATGCCTGATGAAGGGGTCCTGCGAGACTCCGAAACGTTGCCTTGCTGTAACTATGTGATCAGTCATTAAAATTTTTGGACCAATATTGATGATCCTCGGTGTGTTGGTGACATTCTCCCTTGCTGATTTTGTTTGGTTCCAGCCGACATTCGCTGCAGCACCCACTTATACACACAGCCATTTTTAACACAAAAACGTGTGCGTTTGGATTGTACACTTGTCTTCATGTTTGTAACCAGTTCATTACTCCCTGCAGCCCCATAACAGAAGGTCCAGACCTCCATCCAGACCTGGGGCTAGGGCTTAACAATGTGCACGGCACCTGAGACGCAATGTTCTGCGGGCTTGAATGCAAAAAGTAATCAATTCACATTTTTTATTAATTCATTGTTGGATGTATTTTTTTTATTTAGTGCACTTGGACTTTAGTAGATATAAACTCAAATAGTAAAACCCTATATAACGTTTAGATGTAAATTTAATTTCAAAAGTTTTTTTTTTTAAATCATCCAGTTAAAATTTAGATCTACTCTTCTAGAAAAGAGGTACCGTATTTTTCGCTCCATAAGACGCACCTGACCATAAGACGCACCTTGGTTTTAGAGGCGAAAAACAAGAAAAAAAATATTCTGAACCAATGGACTGCAGACACAGTACAGGGGATGACCAGAGACTGCGGACACAGTACAGGAGATGATCAGAGACTGCAGACATAGTACAGGAGATGACCAGAGACTGCGGACATAGTACAGGAGATGACCAGAGACTGCGGACACAGTACAGGAGATGACCAGAGACTGCGGACATAGTACAGGAGATGACCAGAGACTGCGGACACAGTACAGGAGATGACCAGAGACTGCGGACACAGTACAGGAGATGACCAGAGACTGCGGACACAGTGCAGGGGATGACCAGAGACTGCGGACACAGTACAGGGGATGACCAGAGACTGCAGACACAGTGCAGGGAATGACCAGAGACTGCAGACAGTGCAGGGAATGACCAGAGACTGCAGACAGTGCAGGGAATGACCAGAGACTGCTGACCTTTGGGGAGGGAGGGGGAGCGGGTACCTGAATTTGACAGGTACCCGCTCCCACTTCCGCGGAGTTGTCCTTCCCTCTTCTTCCTGGGCCGGCTTCTGTGACAGCCGGGTGCCCACTGCGCATGCGCGAGAAGCGTTGCGCTTTGTGAATGGCCCGGCGCCTTCTGGGAACTGTCATTTGTCCCAGAAGACACCGGATCATTCACAAAGCGCAGCACATGCGCAGTGGGCACCCGGCTGTCACAGAAGGCAGCGCGGGAAGACTGTGCAGCGCTGGAGCGAGGAACAGGTAAGGCCCTGCAGGGGAGAACAGCTGAGCGGCCAACCCGGTATTCTGACATGGTGGCGGCAGAAATACCGGACCGGCCGCTTTATATTCGCTCCATAAGACGCACTGACATTTTTCCCCCTTTTTTGGGGGGAAAAAAGTGCGTCTTATGGAGCGAAAAATACAGTACTTTATGCCTTTGTGACCGATGATAAAGGATGAGTACATGTTTAAGTATAAATGCTTAATTTACCCCCAGAAGATGATGGATTTTTTTTATTGCTGAATTTCCAATAGCAAGGCCTGCAGTTTATCAGCATCCTATTGAAATATTGACAGAAAACAGTCCGCACTTTCAACCAGGGTGGATTTGATTTAAATCACTAGTCAGTAAGGCTTGATTTAAATCCTAGTTTTCTACATAAAGACTAATTCTTGCTGGTATAACTTTAATATACAAGTAGATGAAGATTTTTAGAATAACAACTTTTCATATTAGTTTTTTTATCCCCAGTTTAATAGGTTAATCATTCATATTTGGACAACTTTTCTGTTGTACTTAGGAAGGAGAAAAATAATCATTACCTTAATAATAACAATTTAAATAGATTTATTCATCTGAAACAATAACATTCCAGCATATGTTATTTGCTTAAACAAACATCCATGTTTGTTAACTAATTTGGCTAAACGAAATCTATATATTTTAAGAAACTTAGACTGTCAGCCCCTTCCTCCTCACACTTAGTTTCACTTTCTTCTTGTGCAGATCTATTCCACTCCAAACAATCAGAAAAATATTGTTTCTATTCTATTCACTGAACTTCTTGAAACTTAGCACTGAAGGGGTTGATTCTGTATTCATAGGTTTGTAGAAGTTAGGATTAAGGTCTTTTTCTTAACTCTGTTCATGTTATAACATTTTTGCTGTGAAGAAGAGGCATGTGATCTCCGCTGAGTCAAATTCAGTTTTGAGAACTGCAAAAGTAAACCAAGCATCTGTGATAATATCTTGTAGGCAGAGAAACTGCCCAATAATCTTACAAAAACCTCTGGAAGAGCATGACATTGTGAATGGATTCATGGAATTTATTTACCAAAAAAATTAAACATATACAGCCTTATTCTACATAATTAAAAAACTAATCTTTATTTCATGATGGAATAACCTTTGGATGGTAATATATTTTCCTCAAAAAGCATTTTATTTAAAAAAATCTGATTTAAATAAAAAAATTCTGATTTAAATAAAAAAAAATCAGATTTTTTAAAAATTAAAAAAAAAAAAAATAATTGATTTTTATCCACCCTGCTTTCAACCCATTATAGAACCAACAAAGAGCGCCCTCTGCTGATAGACAGGAGGAACTTTATCACCAGCCAGAGTAATCCAAGTAAAGCATTGGTGATCCGTAATTATGACAGGTCCTACTAAGTTTGAGTCTGAAAAAAATCACATGGTTCAAATCAAAATTCAAGGGATTTGAACCATGTATAGGCTGGCTGAATAATGTACCCAAGTTGATTGATCGATCACCTTGGGTACAACCCAATGTCTAGAAGTCATGCATACACCTAAAACACTTTAAACCGCACAAAAACAATCCCACAATCATTGGTGGTCAGTGGCGTTTTAAACCCCACATCCCTCATTATCATTGGTTAGTGGCACTTTACCCCCCTTCCAAACAATCTCACAATGTTGGTGGATAAATTTCTTTTTCTTTTTTTTATTTATTTTCCTGAATGTACTAAAAACAAAAAAAAACCCAGTGGTTAGTAATACCTCCAAAAGAAAGCTCTATTTGTCTGAAAAATGGTATAAAATGTGTTTGGATACAGTGTTGCTTGACTGCATAGTTGTCAGTCAAAGTATCAAGTCACTGGGAAGTGGCAGAGAAGTGAGGGGTAGACATGTGCAAAATGAAACAAAATTCTATTGTTTTGTTTTGTTTCGTTATTTAAATAATTTTGCTTAGGTAAATTTGTTTAATTCATTTTTGGAATTAATTTCTTTTTTTTTAATTTTCCGAATTCGGTCTAATTGAATTCAATTCAACCAAAGTCAGAAAATTCGAATCGGCATTCAAATTCCAATTTATTCTATTCAAAATTCGAATTTCGGAAGACATATATATTCTTTGTATTTTATTCTATTCTTTTCTTTTTTTCTATTCTAATCTTTTCTATTGCATTCTAAACTATTCTATTCAAATTCGAAACTGATCTATTCGAAATTCAAAATTCGAATTTTGAAAGATGGATATATTCTTTGTATTTTATTCTATTCTATTATTTTCTCTATTTTGTATTATTTTCTATTCTTTTCTTTTTTTTCTGTTCTTTTCTATTGTATTGAAATCTATTCTATTCAATATCAAAACTGATCTATTTGAAATTCGAATTTTGGAAGAACGTTATATTCTTTGTATTTTATTCTATTCTATTGTTTTCTCTATTCTTTTTATTTTCTGTTCTATTCTTTTTTTTCTATTCTATTCTATTCTTTTCTATTGTATTCTAATCTATTCTATTCAAATTCGAAACTGATCTATTTGAAATTTGAATTTTGGAAGACCGTTATATTCTGTCTATGTAATTGTATTCTATTCTTGTTTGTGCTGAAGACTGCGCTGGACTGACTGGATCAATTACTGGTCGTAGGTGGGTGGTTGCGGAGAAGTCCCTCCAGTCAGTTGTACCCAATGGAGGATATTGGAGGTAAACTCTCTTAGGGTTCAGGCTGCTGCCTTTCTGGTACGGCCTTGAGGTCGTTTCCACACATATACTTGGAATAGTAGATAAGAAGGAGCACCCAATGTCCAAAAGAATGAACTTTTGATGGTAGATTAGAAGGGATTTATTGAGAGTAACGACAAGTACATCAAGCCAACACGTTTCAGGAGAAAAGACTCTCCCTTCTTCAGGGCTGTTGCTGCAAGCTATTAAATGGGAAAAATTCCCACGTCGGTTATAAATTTTCCTGGTTTCAGAGGAAAAAATGACAGAGTGACCGCTGTCATTCCAGGCAGTTCCGGCTGCTTAAAGTGGAGTTCCACCTGAAAAAAAAATAAAAGTCATCAGCTAAAAAAACTGTAGCTGCTGACATTTAAAATACAGCCACTTACCTGTCCCTCGGTCCAGAGGTGTCCTCACCACCGTTGGTTTCACCAGCCGTCTTCTCTCCCCGGCGCCGGCATCTTCAGTGTGGGCACCCGGCTGTGACAGCTTGCGGCTTCACAGCCAGGTGGCCACAGCGCATGCGCAAGAAGCGCTGCACTTTGTGAATGGCCCCATAGTCTACTGGGACCTGTCACATGTCCCAGAAGACTACGGGGAGGGAAGAAGGGAGGACAACTTCTGCTTCCGATTGCCTAGGTGATCACAGTGGGAGCGGGTACCTGTCACATTCAGGTACCCGCTCGCCAAAGGTGCCAATCCTTAATGGGGAGTGGGGGACAAAGGCTTAAAGCGGAACTTCCTCTTTTGGGTGGAGCTCCGCTTTAAGATGGGTCCTTTCTTTCCGGCCTTGACTTTCGCAAAGACCTCAGCCCTTCTGACACACCAGTACTTTATTTGTGCTGCAAAGTAGAACATCCACATTTCTCACCTAAGTGAAAGCTCTCACTGTTCCCTGTGAGTGCACGGTTGATCCACAGTGCTGGGGTACCAAGAGAGCCCTTCAGCACGTCTTCCCAGCACACCAGGTTTCACATGCACACGCAAAGACTAATAGCAGGGAAGTCATAAACCTTCCCTATCTTTGCATGTGTGTAGAAAATCGCATGCGCAAATGTACCAACAGGACCTGAAGGTTCACAGGCACATGCAAAAGCGCCATAATCGTGGCGCCTGATGGAGAGGGTGTAGCCACCAATGGAGGTGGACTGAAGTTGCACTTGTAATATGTACAGTACAGAGGATGTTTTCCCATGATTGTAAGTAGAAGTGCATTAAAGTGTACAAAGACAATTCCTAGAATCCATAGAGACTGGTGCTGTCAATGTGCCGACTCGCACTGGAGTACGGGCACTAGGTCCTGGCCGGCCGCGGCGAACATAAACTCGCGCATGCGCACTCGTGGCCGAGGGTGCGCGCCTGGCACCAATGACAGCGCAGGGCGCAGTATTTAAATCCGCCCTGCGCTGACATGGATTGCTGTTTGGTCTTTCCTGTGTTCCTGTAGCCTCTGTATTTGATCGTTGCTCACCCGGATTGTCCCTGACTGTGCTGATTTCTCCTGCTCTGACCCCCCTTTTGGATGCCCCCTTTTGGATTGGATCTTCTGTTGCTGACCTGGTGAGTGACTCGACTATTCTCTGTCCGCTGCATTGTACCGCGCTGCTCCCATGATTACCGACTCGGCTTGTCTGACCACGCTTCTGCTCATCCATCCATCCGTCTTGCTCGAGGCCATCCACCTCTTCACATCAGGCTCTTTCCTTGCAGATACCTCTGGTGGTCCCCTCTACCACAGGTGGGTGTACTCAGGGGCCGTGACCTGGTCTCGGTCTGCTCCAAGTCCATCCCCACCATCAGGGGCCCTGGTGAACAAGCGGACTGGGACTTAGACTCTGCGCTCTGGGGAATCCTATCCTATGGGTTGCTAGAGGTCCCACCAGGTGGTTCATTACAGGTGCAGACTGGCAAAAGTGTCTCGGTGTTCTAAAGGTGGTGCAGTATGTGACAAATTCATGTGCCTGTCTAGGACTTGTACCTAAATTTGGTGCATACTGTGACACGTTTAGAACACAGGTGAGACACTTTCACAAAATCTATCTGCTCCAATTTCTCTCTGTATGCCAAAAGAGAGTTGGTCTTAATTTGCTCCATATTCATAAGATACAAACGGTCGGTATTTTATTTTGAATTTGGCACATTCAATGTGGCACAATGTAGAAGTACCTGAATTTGGAGCAGGAGTTGCTGTCAGAACCAAGTGTCATAGATGCTTCATGAATTTGGAACAATACATTGACAAGAAGGATTACTGCCAGAAAAGTGGTGAGGCAGATCTATTGAATCCCCCCCCCCCCCCAAATAACTTCCCAAAGATATTTTTCTGTGGTGGAAAATGAAACTAATGCAGGCCATACATGGGTTGAATTCTGAACAAATTCTTTTTATAAAATCATAAATTTTGTGCGTTTTGTAATCCAATGGTGCTGCCATTGATTTTGAAATTCAAACAACCAAGCCTTCAAAGCTACAGAAAATAATTTTGGTGGCCAAGACTTTTCTTTTCTTTCCAGTTCACAGCTCATGCTCATTTCGTTTTCTAAAACGATTCTTCTATCATTGATTAGAAATTTGTTTATTTTTCAAAAAATTTCCAACATGCCCGATCACTCAAATTCAATGATTGCTCAAAAATCGTCCGTTGCTGGGCCCACTAATGGTGCGAAATTTAAATGAAAATTCTTTAGAAAAGATTTATGAAAGAAAATTCTTTCGGAATTCGAGCCCGGTATGGCCGGCTTAACCGTACAGCATAAGCAGGGGGTGTCTAGCTAGAGTAGAGGTGTCAAACTGGCGGCCCTCCAGCTGTTGCAAAACTACAAGTCCCATCATGCCTCTGCCTTTGGGAGTCATGCTTGTAGCTGGCAATCTCTCAATGCCTTATGGGACTTGTAGTTTGGCAACAGCTGGAGGGCCACCAGTTTGACACCCCAGAGCTAGAGTCAAAGGCTAGCCATACACTATACAATTTTCTGTCCAATTTCTGCCCAATTTCCTTTAGATTTACCTTCAACTGTGTAGTGCAAGGGCCTAATTGGATACAACTGAAAGTGTTGTTTGGGCTTGACCTCCTATCATGTGGCTTTTGGTAAATCTAAAGCAAAAATGCCAAGAAAATTGTATAATGTATGGCCAGCCTTAACTAGACCAAACAGGAGGGGAAAGCGTGGGAACATACCAAATACAACTAGAAAAGCTACAATTTCTGGGGAAATTGTGTGAAGTGTTCTTGCCTCCACCAGTAGCCTACAACTGGAGTGGGCGGAGTAACTGGGTGGAGTGGGCGGAGTAACTGTTGTTCGGGTGGAGTGGCTGGAGTAACTGTGAAAAGGTTGGACTGGGCAGAGTAACTTTCTGGAGTGGGCAGAGTAACTGTGTGGAGTGTTTGGAGTGAGTAAAGATAGTAAACATTACACTAACCAAATGATTGATCAAATTTAAAAAGTGCACATGGCAAGCTTGATAGAGTGAGAAATGCATTTCAAGTTGTAATTATTTATATAGCACATTTAATTGCAATGTTGTTGCCCAAAGTGCTTCCCAGTTACATTAAAACATACATTTATAAAAACATTAACAGCATTATCACTTCAAATACTCTCTACTGTAGAAAACTTATTTCCAAACCTTTAACCAGAAGCCGGGCAAACTGTCACCAATTCAAAATTAGATTTTAAATAGGGCAGAGAAGAGCGGTTAAAAACAAACTGCTCCAAATTGCTCACTTCACTGGTGTCTTCAAATGGTCATAGTTTTAAAAACTATAAATCCTACAGTGAAGAGCTTTATATTGTGAGAATCACAAGACCCAGACCTACATTTTGATGCATAGTATGTCTCTGAAATATTAAAAATGAAGGCACAGTCACAGTTTAGAAACTGCCCTTCAAATTTGAGGTGGCTAGAGTGGAGTTTCAATGAATGTCAATGGGCGGCGTGAGTTGCAAACAAATGGTCATATTGTGAAAACTATCAGTTCTATGGCTTAGCCGTGGACAGTTTTAGTGGCAGAAGGGATAGCTGAACGTTTTGATATAAGATTTGTGTAGGTAGGCTTGAAAATGAGGGAGTGATGGCAGTTTAGAAATTATGTCCTGATTTTTCAGCTCACACTCTAGCTTTTGTCAGCTCACACTCTAGTTTTGAACATTCTGCCATTCATTCCTATGGGACCAATTTCACCACAAAAACGGCGATACTTTGTGAACCATTCGGCGAAACATTCCACAAAGTAATAGCACACCAATCGGGAACAATCCGCACGTTTCGGTATATTACTGTCTATGTAGTGTAAAAACTGTGGGAGGAGTTAGGGTGGTAAATTTGGCTATATATGTGAGATAACAGTAAGTGGTTGCCATGCAAGAACACTTAATAAACAAGACAAAAGACAGGTTGCTGTGATAGTGCATTTCTTGCCTGATAGTGGTAGATACTAATACACTGTGATTTAATGGAGTTATATTGCAGCAATGTAACCAACATGAGATAAATCCATGAAAATGGGTGACCTTAAAACAAAGTAAAACCACATGCAAACTATGCCGACTTGATGGCTGGAACAGTCTCTAAGGCTTCAAGTCACTTCTTCAAAGGTAGGGGAGCTTGCAAAGTTCCTTGGTCATGAAAGTGAGATATTACCATTCATTGTAGTATTATTTGGATAGTCCCACTATATATATTATAAGCTTTGTATGTTTTTTTGCATTATTTATCATTTATTCTTTTGAGTATTTATTTGCGCTGTTTTTATGGTTTTTTTTTGTTATTTTAGTGTTTACACTATGGAGCCGCAGCATTTATTTGGGAATTATTTCACAATTTTTGGCGCTGGTGATTTTTTGTATATAAGTACCTTTCATTGGTTCAAAGTTCCTCATGAGATGTCTGTCCTCAAGAGACTTTTTTTGGAAGTTGATCAGGTTTTACCTTTAACCACCTCCCGTCTGGCCATTGTATGTAAACAGCTGGACGGTGGCAGTGCAGGGTCAGGTGGCCGTTGATAAACAGCCTCCCCCCCCGCTTGTGCGCGCTCCCTGGGAGTGTGCAGCACCACGATCTTGTGCCCGCCGTGTCCTCTGAACACAGTGGAACACCTATCATCGCACGGGACCTCTGTGTGAGGTCCCGATCATGTGATCACTGATTGGCCAATCAGTGATCACATGCAGAGCAGTAAGCAAGATGTCACTTCTGACATCCTTGCTTACTATGTGTGAAATCTGTGAGTGATCATAGAGGTCACATGGTACAAGGCTATTCACAACAGCCTTGTACCATGTGACAAGCTGTGACCAATCACAGCTCACACAGTAGTTCTTAATGGCTGCAAGAATGCAGACAGAGAGGAGAAATTATTGCTTTTACAGCCTTTATGGGTGTAAAAGCAATCAGTGTAAAAAAAAAAAAAAAAAATCTTCATCACCCCCCACAAGTAGTACAGTGTCACACTGGGGACACTGTACTGCTAGGGTACAGTATATTAAAAAAAAAAACATAAATAATATAAAAAAATAAAATAAAAATGTAAAATAAAGTTTAAAAATTATAATTTTTGGTTATAAACTAATTTGGGTTATTTTTTTTTTTACTAAAAAGATAACAAAATACACTTTGGCCAAGATTTATAATGAAATATTTATTTATTTGCAAAATTTTATAAGAAAAACACTTTTTTTCAAAATTTTTGGACTTTTTCATTTACATAGCAAAAAAAATAAAAATCCCAGTGGTGAATAAATACCACCAAAATAAAGCTTTATCTGTCTCAAAAAAATGCTAAACAATTCACATGGGTACAGTGTTGACCGCTGACAGCATGACCGCGCAATTGTCATTCAAAGTGTGATAACACTGAAAGCTGAAAATTGTCCTGGACAGGAAGGGGGTAAAAGTGTCCAGACTGGAAGTGGTTAAACATTGGAAGCACCCTAAAGTGGGCCTATAGGCCATTCATGGACACTGCTGGCTGACGTTTACTAGGAGGATAGCTAGGTTGAAAAAAAAATATCTGATCTTGTTTATCCCCCAAACCAGCTTCAGAGAGGTCTACAGCGCTCTGCACCCCGTCCCACCCATGTTCTGCACATGAACCCTCATCTAAGGCTGGCCATGGATGGAGCCAATTTCTTTCCTGCAACCATTGGTTCCCATCGATTCCCCCATCAATACTGAATCCCACCCACAGAGCCATTTTGTTCTCCGAGTGGGGGGGCAGTGGAAGTCATCCCTGCCAGCAGAACACAGTGATTACTGCTAGTGGATATAACATCTGCTAGCAATCATCACATGTAAAATCAACTTGGGCACATTCAGCCTGCCCATTAATGGTTTGACTGGCGGAGATTCGAATCATCACTGGCCGGCTTCATTCAATCCTGCATGAATGTTGGTTACTCTCTGGTATCTAAGGCCGCATTTTTTTTTCCTCAGCCCAGGTCTACAGGACACTCTGACAGATTGAGAACAGTGCGACCGCTGTAGCTTAACTCCTTAACGGGGTAAACCCTTAGGGCCAGTTCACACTATGTGCGTTTCAGTTGCTTTTTTTTCTGCATCCAAAATGCACAGAAAGTAGGTTATATGGTTGTCAATGTCATAGTTCACACAGTGCTTCCCAAAGAAAAAGTAGAACAGGCTGCATTTTTCCTGTACAGACTTGTACTGGAATGCGGTAAAATGCACCACAAATGCACTGGAATGCACCAAAAATGCACTGGAATGCACATGTCCCTATTTAAATTAAAGAAAAAGAAAAGGGAAAAAAATTAACCGGAATGTATCAAAAACGCACCAGAAAGTGCCAAAAAAAGTGTCAAAAACACGTATGCGGAAACGTATCTGGAACTGCGTTTCTGTGGTGTGAACTGGCCCTAAAAGGGTTTTAGATCATTAGACCACCATGATTGGCTGTCATAGTGGTCACATGATTGGAAAGCTCCTGATCACAAGTAGCGATCGGGAGCTTTCTGTCAGGCACTGTCCCAGGAGCATGCAGCGCACACACACTCTCAGCACAGGTTGTTTACATTTCAGTACGCAAATATATGGCCTCTCGGCGCCAAGACCCACCCACGGAGAGGCTGCATATTTGCGTACTGTTGGCATAAAGGGGTTAAAGGCCATTCACAATTATCCATTTTGTCTGCACACATGCTATTAACTGCTTCCTGTCTGCCCTATAGCAGAAGTACCGCTGCAGGGCGGCACGGGTGCGCAAAATCACATATATATATATACACATGATGCTGCAGTTCCGTGTAGGCTGCGCACCAGGGGCGGACTGACCATTTGGAAACTCAGGCACTGCCTGAGGGCCCGGGGTCAGTAGGGGGCCCCATGAGATGCCCCCTGGTACCTTTTTCATAGGCTTTTTTGAGTTTGGGCAAGGGCACAGGGGCCCCATGATCCCCTATTGACCCATGACCCATGACTTGCCAGTCCGCCCCTGCTGCGCACGCACCCTACCCGCACCGCCATTTGCAGCATCGGCTGTCAATCACCGGGTGGTGATTGCCGAGCATCTCTGACAAGGGGGAGAACTGTTTGTAAACAACACAGATCTCTCCCCTAATCAGCTCCTGCACACTGCTTTGCATGGCTGTGCACAGCAGAGCCATACAAAGCAGTGTGCTTACAGCGAATCACAAACAGCACAGTTAACTCTTTGATTGTCCCACATATTAACCCCTTCCTGCCCAGTGCCATTAGTACAGTGTCAATGCTTGTTATTACCACTGATCACTGTATTGGTGTCACTGGGGATGTCAGTGACACCAAGTCAGTCGGCGATCAGCAACTTATAGCGGGACTGTGGTGGGCTTTCTGACACCATGTCAGTTGGCGATCAGCAACTTATAGCGGGACTGCGGTGGGCTTTCTGACACTGAGGGGACAGTGTCAGAATGCCCACTGCAGTCCTGCTATAAGTTGCTGATCGCCACTATTAATAATAAAAAAAAAAATTCCAGTATCTATGACGCCATTTGTAGATGCTATAACTTTCTTGTAAACCAATTAATTTACACGTATTGGGATTTTTTTTTAACAAAGACATGTAGCAGAATACATTTTGGCCTAAATTTATGACAAAATTTGATTTTTTACAGTTTTTTACTGGACATGTTTAATAGCAAAAAGTCAAAAATATTGTTTTTTTCTCAAAATTGTCGGTCTTTTTTTTTTTTGTAGCGCAAAAAATAAAAATGCAAATGCGATCAAATACCACCAAAAGAAAGCTCTATTTATGGGAAAAAAGGACGTAAATTTCATTTGGGTGCAGCGTTGCACGACCGTGCAATTGTCAGTTAAAGTAACGCAGCGACGTATCGCAAAAAATGGCCTAGTCAGGAAGGGGGGTAAATCCTCGGAGGGCAAGGGGTAATGACTGTTACAAAAGTGTCATCCCTTATCTGTAGACGTTTCCAGTATTGAGGCCCCGCGATTCCCTCATGCAGGTGTCTGAGATAAGGCATCAGCCAGACAGGCCGTGTATTGTTTATTCCAGCCGCTCATCGACTTGTACTATGGGAGGGAACAATGAGGCAAAGGCACTGGGTGTCCCTGCAGAGCTGCACCACAGACACAACCTTTGTTCCTATGGAGAGGACGACTCTTTCTGTTTGGATGGAAGGTATGACCACAATTTACAAGGCTAATGCACACAAAAATGGAAGCCTGACTGGGAAACGTGTGTAAGGGATTGTTTAGATGGAGTTTCCTTCTGTGTTTTTCATGCCCTTCCCCTTTAGCTGCAAAGGCAGCAGATGGAGGTGTTATCATGCCACAGCCGCGGTGCTTTGCACCAGCCACAAGAATGATTCCCCCCTGTTGTGTTCGGCCAGCAGTGCTGCCACCAAACGTGACTCATTCAAGCACATGGGGATGCACTGCAAATGCATGTTGGTGCAGCATTTACGGGGTTAAAAAAGTCAGAAAAAAGAGGCATCATATTGCCTGCCAAATGCTTCTGAAAAGTTCCGTGAAGATACTATAGATCACTGTTAGGCTCCATGCACACGGGGCGTTTTAATAATGCTGGTAACGTTAGCTGTGTAAAGTCACGTTAAAAACATGAGTTTTTTTTAGCATTTTTGTATTCGTGTTTAGTGGCGTTTTTTTGCATTTGCAGTTTTTAGCATTTTTTTTTTTAAAATTTTAAATTTTTCTTTAAAAAAAATTTGGGGGGGTTAAAAAAAAGTCCAAAAACGCTGGTTTGCCACGATTAACCGCGCTTTTCAGCGTTAGAATGTTTTTATTCCTCATGCACACTGGACGTTTTTACAGCGGCTGTCTTTGGCTTTTGACATTTTTTTTCTACAGCTAGTAAACCCCCCAGCATGTTATCCTATGTGTCCATACACACACAGACTGTAATCAACCTTTTTTGGCAGGGGTGTTTTTTGGCTGGAAAAAAAACACGACTAGGGGGTTTCTAGAGGAGTTTTTTAGTTGTAAAAACGCTATAATGCTGAAAAAATGCGGTAAAACGTGGAAACCGCCACAAACCGTCATTTTTGGACTTTTTTGTCCCAAAAAAAAATTTTTAAGTAAAAAAAACCGCAAAAGTGGGAAAACGCCAGTAATCGCTGCTAAACGCCACTAAACGCTAATGCAAAAACGCAAAAAAAAAGGCTGAAAAACTCCCGTTTTTAACGTGACTTTACACAGCTAATGTAACTAGCGTTATCAAAATGTCAAGTGTTTATGAGGACTTACAGCTAAATAACTTCTCTAGAAACCCAAAAAATAAGTTGCTGATCACCGGCATTACCAGTATATTGTCTATAGCTGCGTAAATTCTAGTCTATATACCGCAATTTGTAGACGCTATAACTTTCACGTAAACCAATTTACAGGTATTGGGATTTTTTGTTTACCAAAGACATGTAGCAGAATACATTTTGGCCTAAATTTATGACAAAATTTGATTTTTTAAAACATTTTTTACTGGATTTGTTTTCTAGCAAAAAGTAAAAAAAAAAAATTATATATATAAACTTATTTTATTTTTTCAAACTTGTCAGTCTTTTTTTGTTTATAGCACAAAAAATAACAAACGCACAGGCAATGAAATAAAGAAAGAAAGAAAGCTCTGATTGTGGCAAAAGAGGACATACATTTCATTTGGGTGCAGCGTTGTATGACCGCGCAATTGTCAGTTAAAGTAATGCAGCGCCGTATCGCAAAAAATGGCCTGGTCAGGAAGAGGGGGTAAATCCTCAGGAGGGCAAGTGGTTAATACCTACTCTACCAGACTGATCAGAACATTTCGATATTTGCATAAATCCTCCTAAGACCCATCCATCTGCTTGAATCAAGGCTGAGGGCCATTGAGAGGAGTACCGGGGCAAGGTTCTGAGATATTTTCAGAAAGATCAGTACAGCGTCCTGCTGGCTCCTCCCACCATAGTTTTTCTTTCTTTTTTTAATTAGTTATCAGGCTGATGAACCAGGGAAGACAAAACATCAGCAGACTAAACTTCTGCTTTGAATAACATAGCGCAACGCATCTGAAATATCAGCGCTTAACATGTTAGCACGTGCGTTTTGGTGTGAATGAGCCCTCATGCAGTCTACAAAAACAGATCAGCAGATGTATTTCTCATGTGAAGCCAGCCTAATAGGAATGTGGAGCGGCAAGGTTTTAAGAATAATGTCAAAAGTTGGTTAAAGTGTATATAAACCCTAAAAATTAACTTCCTATTTGGTCTGTTAAGTATGATATTTAGTCCCCATGCACACTGGATGTTTTTACAGCGGCTGTTTTTGGCTTTTGACATTTTTTTTCTACAGCCAGTAAACCCCCCAACATGTTATCCTATGTGTCCATACACACACAGATTGTAATCAATGTTTTTTTTTTAGCTGGGACGTTTTTTGGCTGGAAAAAAAACCCAAGACTAGTGGGTTCCTAGAGGAGTTTTTTTAGCTGACAAAAAAAAAATTGGCAAAAAAAAAACATTTAAAACCGCAAATGCAGAAAAACGCAGGAAAACGCCACTAAATGCTAATGCAAAAACGCTAAAAAAAAGCTGAAAAACTTGTGGTACCAGCGTTATCAAAACGTCTCGTGTGCATGAGGACTTAGGTGTGTTGTTATATTTGTTGGATAAATGCAAGCAATATTGGTTGCTCATGTCTGAAATTTCGAACTGTCCTGTGTACACTCCCCGTGTTATTTCAAGGAGTCTAATTAGCCCTTAGGCTGGCCATACATTATACAATTTTCTTGAGATTTTTGGTTTAGCTTTACCAAAAACCATATAATAGGAGGTCAAACCTAGCAACATTTTCAATTGTATCCAATTAAGCAGGCCCTTGCGCTACATAGTTGAAGGTAAATCTAAAGGAAATTGGGCAGAAATTAGACAGAAAATTGTATAGTGTATGGCCAGCCTTAGTGGTCTTTTTTTTTTGTAATGTATATCTTGAAGAGCTTTAATAGGAGAGAGGATCAAGGCATAGGATACTTCAAAACGCTCAGCACCTCATAATTAGAAGGACAATCTTCTCGTTGAGCAATTGTGGGTGTTGAAGGTCTCACAGCTGAAAACATGGGGTAAGTCTTTTAGGCTAAGTTCACATCTGTGCAGGTGATTACCACCACAGGAACATACCTGTTCCTACAGCCGCAACCACCCGCACAGAAAAGAATGAGTGTCATAAGTGCTAGTGGTACGCTGCACACACTGGAAATCACTGCTGTACTGAATTTACGTTCGGGCTGTGATTTCTAAAATGCTGCAGGGACCTTTTCCCTGCATTTCAGGAGGTTCAGCAGCCCATTCACATGAATGGGCTACCGTGCCCACGCAAACCACAGCTCTCTCTCTCCCCCTCCCTCTCTCTCTCCCCCCTCCCTCTCTCTCTCCCCCCTCCCTCTCTCTCTCCCCCCTCCCTCTCTCTCTCCACCCTCCCTCTCTCTCTCCACCCTCCCTCTCTCTCTCCCCTCCCCCTCCTTCTCTCTCTCCCCCCCTCCCTCCCCCCTCCCTCCGTCTCTCTCCCCCCTCCCTCCGTCTCTCTCCCCCCTCCCTCCTTCTCTCTCCCCCCTCCCTCCTTCTCTCTCCCCCCTCCCTCCCTCTCCCTCCCTCCCTCTCTCTCCCTCTCTCTCTCCCTCCCTCTCTCCTCCCTCCCTCTCTCCTCCCTCCCTCTCTCTCTCCCTCCCTCTCTCCCTCCCTCCCTCCCTCCCTCTCTCCTCCCTCCCTCCCTCTCTCCTCCCTCCCTCCTCCCTCCCTCCCTCCTCCCTCCCTCCTCCCTCCCTCCTCCCTCCCTCTCTCTCCTCCCTCCCTCTCTCTCCACCTCCCTCTCTCTCCACCTCCCTC
This sequence comes from Staurois parvus, assembly GCF_062004578.1. Classification (NCBI taxonomy): domain Eukaryota; kingdom Metazoa; phylum Chordata; class Amphibia; order Anura; family Ranidae; genus Staurois; species Staurois parvus. Next base: position 16,504,578 of record NW_028317933.1, read on the forward strand.
TCTCTCCACCTCCCTCTCTCTCCCCCCTTCCCTCTCTCTCTCCCCCCTTCCCTCTCTCTCTCCCCCCCTCTCTCCCCCCCCTTCCCTCTCTCTCTCCCCCCCCTTCCCTCTCTCTCTCCCCCCCTTCCCTCTCTCTCTCCCCCCCTTCCCTCTCTCTCTCCCCCCCTTCCCTCTCTCTCTCTCTCCCCCTTCCCCCTCTCTCTCCCCCCCTTCCCTCTCTCTCTCCCCCCCTTCCCTCTCTCTCTCCCCCCCTTCCCTCTCTCTCTCCCCCCTCCCTCTCTCTCCCCCCTTCCCTCTCTCTCTCCCCCCCTTCCCTCTCTCTCTCCCCCCTCCCTCTCTCTCTCCCCCCTCCCTCTCTCTCTCATCCCTCTCTCCCTCCCTCTCTCATCCCTCTCCCTCTCTCCCCTCCCTCCCTCCCTCCCTCCCCCCCTCCCTCCCTCCCCCCTCTCTCTCCCCTCCCTCTCTCTCCCCTCTCTCTCCCCTCTCTCTCCCCTCTCTCTCCCCTCCCTCTCTCTCCCCTCCCTCCTTCTCCCCTCCCTCTCTCCTTCTCCCCCCTCTCTCTCTCCTTCTCTTCCCTCCCCCCTCTCTCGCTCTTTCCTCTCTCTCTTCCCTCTCTCGCTCTTTCCTCTCTCTCTTCCCTCTCTCGCTCTTTCCTCTCTCTCTCTTCCCTCTCTCTCAGCCTTCTCTCGCTTCCCCCCTCCCCTCTCTCTTCTCTCGCTTCCCTCTCTCTCTTCCCTCTCTTTCTCTCTCTCTGTTTCTCAGATTGTATGGGACCGCACAAAAACACCTCCTCCAAGGGCTGCTGATCTCCAGGCAGCAGGAGGGGGGGGGGGGAGGAGGTGTGTGCAGTCCCATACGATCTGTCAGTGTATAATGTGCTGGATGGATGACAGGAGGGAGATCCCACAGAACACAACACAGCTCACCTCCTCCTGGCCCTTTCATCTCCAACACTTCTCCTCTCCCTGCTCCAGGTGTTCCCCTGGTCCTGGCTTGTCTGCTGCTGGAGGGAGAGATACACGAGCATCGTTCTGCAACTGCCCTCCCCCACACCCCACCACATTGATCCTCCTGCTATACGGGCCACTGCAAGAGTACCGGTGGTACCCCTCTGATGACGGCCCTGCATGACTCTGTCCGCTGCTGCTCAAAAGGTCCCTTCTTCCAGGGGGGCGATGCCGCCCCCCTAAAAATTGCCGCTCCCCTAAAAATTGCCGCCCTAAGCAAACGCATTGTTTGCCTCATGGTAGATACACCCCTGCTCAGGCTTCCAATCATTTCTGCAAAGATTCAGTTTCCAATCAGCAGATATGTGAGATAAGTGAATCAAATGGGCTGTCCCATATAATTCGATAACAAACTGTACACAGAAGCTAGATTTTTTATAAGATTGCTCACATTTTGTTGGTATTTTCACATGTACTGTATATCTAGTTATTCTATATAAGGTATCTATATTCTTCTTAGAAGGATGTACAGTCTCTGCAATGATTTACTGTGGCCGCGTTGTGGACACTCAAATATTTTCCATATTCTCTACCAAGCAGTAAATGATCTATGAAGCGACCCTGTCATCAATATAAAATCTTGATTTGGACTATTACCTGTAAAGATGAAACCAAATACTTAACCTCTCCTCCTGCCTGTGCTGATGATCTCCACTCCTTTTTTTTGGGAAATAATCCCACAAAGTCTGCTTGGAAGCCAACACTTCAGGAGTGTCAGTTTTCTCTTTCTCCTGCAGCACTGATTTGTTTCTCCCACTGGCCTGCATTTCTCTACAGAATACTGTAGTAACATGGAGGTCGGCAGGAGGAACCAGCGAGTGCTACAGGAGAAACAGGAGCTTGACACTCCAGGAAGTGTTAGTCTCCTAAAAATTTCAGCAGGCGATTCCTCCTCATCAAAGCTGTGTTCAGCACTGTAAGCAGTGGGAGAGTTAAGTATGTATTCTCTTCTTTACAAGTACATCTGTCAGATACAGTTTCATCTTTGTTACAGAATCACTTTAACCGTTTGTCCGCCGCCCTATAGTAGAAGTACTGCTACAGGGTGGCAGGGCTGCGCAAAATCATATATATATATATATATATGTGTGTGTGTGTGTATATGTATATGTGATTTGCATAGGGGGTGCGCACGCTGCCCTACACATGTCCCTATTGGCGGCTAAGGATGTCAATCACCGGGTCCCGACTAGCACTCCACAATCAGCATGTAAAACTGACAGGGGAGAGACCTGTGTGTAAACAACACAGGTCTCTCCCCTGTCAGCATGGACATGCTGCATTATATCTATCTGCACATCAGAGAGATACAAAACAGCATACCTCCTTAGTAAGACACACACAGTTAACCCTTTGATCACCCAGAAATTAACCCATTCCTGCCCAGTGTCACTAGTACAGTGTCAGTGCTTTTTATTAGCACTGATCACTGTATTAGTGTCACTGGGGAAGCCAGTGTCAGTTAGTTCCCCCCAGTGTCAGGATGCCCGCCGCATTCCCGCTATAAGTCGCTGATTGCCGCCATTGCTAGTATAAAAAAACAAAGATAAAAATTCCAGTATATATACCGCCATTTGTAGACGCTATAACTTTCACATAAAGCAATTAATTTACATGTATTGGGAATTTTTTTTTTAGCGAAGACATGTAACAGAATACATTTTGACTTAAATGTGACCAAATTTTTTTTTTTTTTTTTTTTTTTTCTGGACATGTTTTATAGCAAAAAGTCAAAAATATTGTTTGGGTTTTTTTTTGTTTAAAATTTGTTGGTCTTTTTTTGTTTATAGCACAAAAAGTAAAAACCGCAGAGGTGATCAAATACCACCAAAAGAAAGCTCTATTTGTGGTGAAAAAAGGAAATAAATTTATTTTATGTAAAGCGTTGTATGACTGCGCGATTGTCAGTTAAAATAATGCAGTGCTGTATTGCAAAAAATGGCCTGGTCAAGAAGGGGGTAAATCCTGTGGAGGGCAAGCTGAAGGTCATGAGACATAGCCTCTTTGGTCATCCTAGATGACTCCAATGGTTAATCTCATTCTAGATGGCATCCAAGTTTCTTAAGCATCTCAGTCCTTCCAGACTGAAAAATCAAAGGGGCCCTGGACCATCCGAGGAACTGCCAGAGACTGCAGAGTTGGTGGATGAACCAGACATGGCACTACAGTTTGGGACCCTTAGTCTGAGTGAAGAAAGCCTGGGATCTGAGGAGAGCGATGGAACAGGTACTGATTTATTGAAAATGTCATCTCAAATGTATTACTTTTCAATAAACATAGTTTCCCCACCTTTAGGAAAGATAAAGCAGATTGTAAACTCAGATTGTATGTCCACATGTATGTCCACCACCTTCAGTTTTAAAGCAGATTTTGCACATGAGGTTAAGAACACCTTATTCATTTACTGTATCTGAGCATTCTCTTTCTTGCAGAAGGATGATCGCTGGAGGAACCAATTGCCCTTCCTCTTCTGACACAACAGATGAGAGAGATGTGGGCAAATACTCGAGATCACAGAGTACCTGTCAGGTTGACTTTCGAGGTGACCGAGGCTAATATTATGCGTGGCATACATGGCAAATCTGTGGTGAGTACTGCAGAGTCCCTGTTCCCTAATGACATCTATCATATCAATGAATACCTATTGGTGATAGCGCTAGCCTGCTTTTCTATTCTAGTTAGTACTTCTTTGCCCCAATATCAGGTATACCTGAATCTGCAGAACTCTATTGTATAATGTCATAATCACTTTTAAATATACTGTACATTCATCATTAACGTGAGCCTGTCCACTATTTTACATGTTTAATGCTGCCCACAGTGGGGATTGTTTTTCTCTTGAAGGGCTATAGTGGTTGAAGAATCTTTTCATCTGTAGGAGTGTCTGATGCAGAGCCCCCTCTATGGTACCATCCGCTGGTCTCTACATCACTACAGGACACAACAGTGGCATACATGTTGACAGATGGAATCACAGGGGACCAGGCATCCGACTCACTAGGAAGTGTCAGATGGAGAAGATTCTTCAGCTGCCATAGCTCTTTAAGGTCTCACTTACATACGCAGTAAAGGGTTGGTAAAGGTAAAGGTTGATTTTCATTTTTGCTGCCCATCTTTAACCTATCTCTGCTGGGGGGATTCGTGCACATGCCATGAACATTTCGTTCAATTTCCATCGTGGTGATGGGAGCTTGGCTTGTGGTTGCTGTGTAGTATTTACATGAAAAGAACCCACGTAAGGCTGAAAAACAACAGGCATTCAGGAGGTGACAGTGTTTCCTAGAAATCCTTGAAGCCACCTTCTGAAAAGTGATGCACTACGGATTGCTTTTCAGAGGGCTGGCACTTTTTTGTGTCATATCAATACAAACAAAAGAAATAAACATGAGAATGCCTAAACATTTGTAATTGTAAACAATTTTCTGGGTGAAGTGGTGCATTATCTGACAGAAATGCAGGGGTGCCCATATTTTTGGGCCATGACTGTATATACTGTACATTCACATCAGTCCCTGCCCTCAAGGTGCTACCAATCTAATGCAGGCCATAGACGGGCTGTTTATTGGCCGAATTGTTGGCCGATAAAAGAAAAATCAGTCAGTCCCGTTGCCGATGCTGCCACCAATGCTCATGAAAGAATGGGACAAGAAACCAGTTTGACAGAGACAGGGGAGCACACCATACAATGTGACAGCAATACAAATACATTATGGTTTTATCTGGAAACAAATGGATACATTTGTTGCAACCGCAAGACTTTTTGATATAAAATATAATAGCAGACTTCTTCTTCTCCGTCTTCCTTGCAGGTCACGGCTCGTGCAGATTTTTTATCGATAAAATGATCGACCGATTTTCCCATCATTGCTGGGAAAATCGGCCGCGAATTTTCCAACATGACCGATAAAAAAACTGTGCGACCAATTAACCCACTAACAGTGAGAAAATCACCCCTTTTTTTTTTTTTTTTTTCCGGCCAAAAAATCGGCTGATTTTCGACCTGTCTATGGCCAGCATAAGGTCCCTAACTCGCATTCATACACTATATTGACAAAAGTATTGGGCCAGCCCTCCAAATCACTGGATTCAGGTGTTCCAATCACCTCCATGGTCACAAGTGTATAAAATCAAGCACCTAGCCATGCAGACTGCTTCTACAAACATTTGTGAAAGAATGGGTCGCTCTCAGGAGCTCAGTGAATTCAAGCATGGTACCGTGATAGGTTGCCACCTGTGCAATAAGTCCATCTGTGAAATTTCCTTGCAGCTGTTAGTGGGATTATAACAAAGTGGAAGCAACTGGGAACAACAGCAACTCAGCCACCAAGTGGTAGGTCACATAAAATGAAAGAGTGGGGTCAGCACATGCTGAAGTGCACAGAAGTCACCAACTGTCTGCAGAGTCAATAGCTAAAGACCTCCAAACTTCATGTGGTCTTCAGATTAGCACAACAACAGTGCATAGAGAGCTTCATGGAATGGGTTTCCATGGCCGAGTAGCTGCATCCAAGCCTTACATCACCAAGTGCAATGCAAAGTGACTGATGCAGTGGTGTAAAGCAAGCCACCACTGGACTCTACAGCAGTGGAGACATGTTCTCTGGAGTGACGAATGATGTTTCTGTCTGGCAGTCCGATGGACGTGTCTAGGTTTGGCAGTTGCTGGGAGAATGGTACTTACCCAAGTACAAAAACATAAAAATAGCGCAAATGGAGAAAGCGTGATTAGGTCCCAAGCATGAAGCCGTAGTCTCTGTATGGTAGATCCAGGTGTGTTAATCCACTTCTAGAATGGTTGCAGCTCTTCTAACAGGGTATTGGATGCCTCTGTGCATTAAAACAATAAACAGAAGGTGCCGCCATCTTAAGTGTATCAGTTTAATTAAAAACAAGTAAAGGGAAGGGTTAAAATGCACTCACAAGGATAAGATTAAATGGGCATATCATCAGTCCTTACTCATTGGCAAGCCTCGGTGGACAGCGGTTGGATGGATTGATGAGATCAGGGGCGAACTGAATATTTGGAAACTCGGGCACTGCCCGAGGGCTCAGAGTCTGTAGGGGGCCCCATGAGATACCCCTGGTACCTTTTTCATAGGCTTTTTTGAGTTTGGGCAAGGACACAGGGGACCCATGATCCCCTATTGCCCGGGGGCCCCATGAGTTGTCAGTCCGCCCCTGGGAGAGATGTATCCTTAAAACAGCTTTGCAGGATAGGTGGAATAAAGATGGACTCTGTCAGAATGCAGATTAAGTCCATATGACAGGCTGTGTCTTCCTCCAGCAGCAAATATAGCCGCACTGGAATGCAAGCCAGCACTAGGACCGCAGTCAGGACGTATTGAGCGTGATGGGTGGTAACATGTTTCGGAGCCCACACTCGCTCCTTTGTCAAACCATGAGAGGGAAAGGGAGGATAGGATAACTATTTATTAGGCACTGAAGGAGGAAGGGGAGGGGAAATGTAGCACACATGGAATACTATTGATAGTTAAGTATTGGCGGATATGGCTTAAATTCAGGTGGAACTGACTGAATAAATGAATACTATGTGCATCATCCCAAAAATAAAGACAAAAAAAAAAAACAACAAAAAAAACAAAAAAGGGGAACTCTAGCGCAAAAATGTAAATAAAATAAAAATAGATAATACAAATACCATTACAAAAAAAGTTGACAATATATGCAGAACTAGAATAAATAGACTCTAATATAAACGATTAACAAAAAAAACAAAAAACCCCCCATAGATTAAAGATCATAATGTGAATTGCATTCCAAGAAGAGTTTGCAATTTGCTCTCTGTATAGGGATAGATTAAGGACGGAAAGAAACAATAGTATAAATATTACAAAATGCTATACAGACGTACCTCGGTTTACGAACGCTCGGTTAACGTAATTTTTGGTGTGCAAATGAAAATCCATAGAAAATAATGCCTCAGTTTGCAAATTTTTTTTGCAGTACAAAGTAAGTTTCCCCAGGATGCATTGTGCCTGGGAGGTTTTTAGCACCGTCCCCATGCCTTTAAAGTGCACTTTATAAAGAGTTTTGAACAGATAAGACTTTTTTTTTACTCTTTTCTGACCTCCGGAATGGGTTAATTGGTTTTCAATGCATTCCTATGGGAAACCGTGTTTCGGTTTACGAATTTTTTGCAATACGAAACGTCCCGGAGAACACATTAAATTTGTAAACCAATGGTACGCCTGTGTATAGCTTAAATACAATGGAACTAAATGATAGTACTGGTTTCTATCTCTTCATTGAGCCCTGCTGTCTCCTGTTCACACAATTATCCAGCTCCCACAGCCATTACACCGGCTTCTATCAGTCCCCTAATTCTAAAGACACCCAAGATTTTTTAGGGGTCACCTTCTCCAGACTCTCAAAAAGAGAAAAACTTTTCGAAGAAAAAGGAGAGGTGGAAGGAAAAAAGAATAAAAAAGGACCTGTTAATAGCACCATAAAGATATTCAATTTGTCCACTTACTCCCGTTCCCCTGAGGATACCTTGTTGTTACAAAAAAGTTTACATTTTGCCTCCACTTCAGCTCCAATCTATTCACTCTGTTTAAAGATTTGAATAAATGTGTTCAGAATCTACCTGTGAGAAAGTTTTATGCCACCAGAGCAGATAGTAATCCTCAAGACCAGAGGAATAAGTGCCCTAGAAGTATGGGCAACTTTTCTTTAGCTCTGCTGTTAAGACTACCTTCTTCATTGCTAACATTTTTTCCTAATGTCCTAATTTGTTTCTTCAATAAAGACTCTTCTCGATATCATTGCTAGAACTGGTCTCTATGATTGCAGCTATCCAGAGTGGCCTTTCCTTAGCCAAGCTTTTGGAGTGCCATGTGTGGACTGGAGTAAACATTATGGGGACAGCCTGGAAATGACCTTCAGGCTCTGGGTTTCACTTATGGCACTTTCCAGACCCTGTTCTGTTAAACCACCACAGAACAGATTCTCAGGTCCACAGCCATTGACATTGCCTCAGCTCTTCCCCAGTGTCTGAGTAGGCTGATCAGACTGAGCAACGGGAGCTATCTCATTTGTTGGGGTCTCAGGGCATATGCAAGATTACTGCTTTCTGATGGTTTTCAACGCAGGAGGGACTCTATCCAGCAAGCCCACAACCCACATGTCTTTTGATGGACAATGTCTCTTTGAATGGACCTTTCATACTCTTATCAAGGATGTCACTGAAGGCAAGAGTACTCACTTGTCACAGCATAAAAAGCCTAGGGAGAGGTCCGCTAAGTCTCCTCTCTTTACTCCTGGTGGGGTATGTTCATCTAGGCCTCCTAAGCCTGGTCCTCTAGCCACCCCCAAAATCTTGAACAGCCGCAGTAGGGGGTGTCTGTTAATTTTTGTGGACCCCTGCATAGTTTGCCTTTTAGGAGCATAGTTGGAAAGAGTGTTTTTTCAGAATGAAATTTAGATTTGTCTTCCTTCTTGGCTTCGTGTTGTCGGTCTTCCTGTGTCATCACACAGATAAACAGAGCTGCCTCTGTCCCTTTTGGGGTCTCCTGACAAGTCATACTTGTCATAGCTAAACCCAAAAACAAAAGGTTTATACAGTGCCTTCAAAAAGTATTCATACCTCCTTGAAATTTTCCACATTTGGTCATGTTACAACCAAAAACGTAAATGTATTTTATTGGGATTTTATGAGATAGACCAACAGAAAGTGGCACATAATTGTGAAGTGGAAAGAAAACGATAAATGATTTACAAAATTGTTTACAAAGAAATATCTGAAAAGTGTGGCGTGCATTTGTATTTAGCCCCCAAGTCAATACTTTGTAGAACCACCTTTCGCTGCAAGTCCTTTTGGGGATGTCTCTACCAACTTTGCACATCTAGAGAGTGAGATTGCCAGGGACTGCGGGTCTGGCCGCGGCGCACAGGTCTGCACATGCGCAGATTGCCTAGGCGCACTAATTGCAGGCACTGGGACCTGGGCGTCCACGGCGGCAATTGCGGCCGCACATGCGCACTCGTGCACGTAGGCGTGCGCCTGGCACCAATGACGGTGCAGGGCGCACTATTTAAACTGGCCAGGCAGTGATCAGGTTGCCACAAGGTCTAGTTCCTGTTCCTGTATTTCTGAAGTATGTTCCTGTTGCCGATCCTGCTAGTCCTGAATTGTGTTGACCTTCTTCTGCTCTGACCCCCGGCTCGTCCCTGACTACTATTCTGCCTGTTGCTATATTATTACTGGACCTCTCGTTGCTGAACCTTGGCTCGTGACCCAGCTGCTCTCTGTCTTCTGCTTGGTACCTATCTGCCTCCACTGTTACCGACCCGGCTAGTCTGACTACGCTCACTCCTGTCATCCATCCATCCCGCTCGGGACCTGGACTTGTCAGCCTCTTCACTTCAGGCTCACCCCTGGCACATACCCTCAGCAGGGACCCCTCTACCACGGTTGGGTGCACTCAGGGGTCGCGACCTGGTTTCAGTCTTGCACCAAGTCCATCCCCACCATCAGGGGCTCTGGTGAAAAGGCAGACTGGGACTTAGACACCGCGTCCTGGGGAATCCCTTTCTGTGGATCTCTAGAGATCCCGCTGGGTGGTGTCTGACAGAGATTTCTGCCCATTCATCTTTGCAAAATAGCTCAAGCTCTGTCAGATTGGATGGAGAGCGTCTGTGAACAGCAATTTTCAAGTTTTGTCACAGATTCTCAGTTGAATTTAGGTCTAGACTTTGACTGGGCCATTCTAACACATGAATATGCTTTGATCTAAACCATTCCATTGTAGCTCTGGCTGTATGTTTAGGGTTGTTGTCCTGCTGAAAGGTGAACCTGTGCCCCAGTCTCAAGTCTCCTGTAGACTCTTAACAGGTTTTCCCTCTAAGATTGCCCTGTATTTGGCTCCATCCATCTTCCCATCAACTCTGACCAGCTTCCCTGTCCCTGCTGAAGAAAAGCATCCCCACATGATACTGCCACGTTTCACGGTGGGGATGGTGTATTCAGGGTGATGTGCGGTGTTAGTTTTCCACCACACAGCATTTTGTTTTTAGGCCAAAAAGTTAAATTTTGGTCTAATCTGACCAGAGCACCTTCTTCCACGTTTGCTGTGTCCCCCACATGGCTTCTTGTAAACTGCACACGGGCCATCTTATGGCTTTCATTCAGCAATGGCTTTCTACTTGCCACTCTTCCATAAGGACCAGGTTTGTGGAATACACGACTAATAGTTGTCCTGTGGACAGATTATCTCACCTGAGCTGGGGATCTCTGCAGCTCCTCCAGAGTTACCATGGGTCTCTTGGCTGCTTCTCTGATTAATGCTCTCCTTGCCCGACCAGTCAGTTTAGGTGGACAGCCATGTCTTGGTAGGTTTGCAGTTGGGCCATACTCTTTCCATTTTCCAATGATGGATAGAACAGTGCTCTGTGAGATGTTCAAAGCTTGAGATTTCTTTTTATAACCTAACCCTGCTTTAAGCTTCTCCACACCTTTTATTCCTGACCTGTCTAGTGTGTTCCTTGGCCTTCATGTTGCTGTTTGTTCACTAATGTTCTCTAAGGCTAGGTTCACATCTGTGCGGGTGGTGCCACTACGGATCCGCACAGAGGAATGCGGACTCGCGGGCGGGTGCCATTAATTCTAATGGCACGCTGCCCGCACTGGAAACCGGAACCGTACTGGGAACCGAGGTTCCCGTGCGGGCTGCGTTTTCAGAAGTGCAGGGACTTCTTCCCTGCCTGTCCCGGGGCACAGGAGTCCATTCAAATGAATGGGCTCTCGTGCCTGCGCAAAACGCAGACCACAGGAACGCAGATGTGAACCAGGGGTAACAACCATCTGAAGGCATCATAGAACAGCTGTATTTATACTGAGATTAAATTACACACAGGTGGACTCTATATACTAGTTAGGTGACTTCTGAAGGCAATTTGTTCCATTAGATTTTAGTTAGGGGTATCAGAGTAAAGGGGGCAGAATACAAATGCACACCACACTTTTCAGATATTTATTTGTAAAAAATTTCGAAAACCAGATTATCATTTTCCTTCCACTTCACAATTATGTGACACTTTGTGTTAGTCTATCACATAAAGTCCCAATAAAATTAATTTACGTTTTTGGTTGTAACATTACAAAATGTGGAAAATTTCAAGGGGTATGAATACTTTTTCAAGGCATTGTATGGGGCCTACCATTCCAGGCCTCCTTCTGAAAATGGTAATTGCCTTGCTCACCCTTTGGCTACAAAACTTTCTGGGTCACTGTCTTGGCACAAGTTTGCAGACCAGGAAAGTTAGAGTAAAGTCAGAAGTCCTTATTTTCATAGTTGTTCTGGGTTAGTGACTTCAATACAGGAGCAATAGGGCCAGTGTGACATCCAGGCAAAGAGAATTTTCATAAACAGAAGTACATAAGGGTTTCCATTGGAAGCTTTACTCCAAGCAGATATAAAATACACGCATTAATGCAACTCTGTAATCATTAAATGCAAGCGGCCTAAGTGCTTGAATGTGACTTGGTATCAGCTTCTTGCAGTTCTTGTGCTTTAGAAACGGAGAAGCAGCACAAAAAGCCAATCAGGTGTGTTGCAGTACAAGGAGCTCAATAGTGTGCTGCTTCTTCTCTCACTATCCAATCACAGGGTTGGGAGCTCTATAAGTGAAAGTGAAACTGTATCAGAGAAAGATCGGGTCCCCTCCACTGACAAGCAGGACTGTGCTTTGTAAGACTCAGGACAAAAATATGCTTTTGGCATTTAAAACCACTTCCATACATGCATTTCATTTGTATGTTTAGCCATTACCATGGAGTTTTAAAAGGTGTTTCACAAACTACCCGATTTAAGCATTGCCACTAAATGTCAGTAATGGTGTTAATGATGAAGAGATAGGAGTAGTTGGGGTCAGATCTTTTTTTTTATATCAGAAGAAAATCAATGTGGGTTGGCAGGGACAAAGGTCCAAGGTACTGTAGTCCAACCTGTATCTAGTGCAGTTAAAGAGGAAGTGATGTAGCTACTACCCGCAGTCAAGACATAGCTATCTTGCTACCAGCCTTTTTCAGCCAGGGTTCCCCCAAAAGTTGCTATGGGTTTTGGAGCAATAAGCCATTTCTGGCTTTTAGGCAAGTAACCACTGGCACCAATAATCTTTTACACAATTTGTAAAGCAGTCTTCCCACAGACTTCTGCTGCCAGGATTGTTTTCCCCACTAACTTCCAATGTAAGGGCCATTCTTCTCACTGAAAACCAATGCAAGGGGGTCCTTCTCACACTGATTACCAATGAACAGGAATGTGAGGGAACATTACAATTTTTATGGTCTGGATTTGTCATTTTATTTTTATTACTGAAAATATTTTGTTGTATAAAACAGTCCTGCGTGTCAGCTATGCTCAGTATGCCACATTCATTATTCCAATGCCTCTTTTATTACTAATCACCCAAATGTACCATGAGTAGTAGATACAGTCTTTATTAGCTAAGGTTTCCTGAAACCTGAAAGTTTTTTTTTTTTTTTAAGAGTTCCACAGTGTTAAAAAGTTTCAGAACACCTAATCTATAGACTGTAGCTTTATACATGCCACGCTAATCTACCCCCTTCCTATTTTCCCTTTCAGATGTACACCATTTGCCTTCTACACTCAGGACAATATGATCCTTCACCCGCCTTTATCACCTCTCGATACTCTGATCTGGAGCGGCTGAGGAAAACCCTGCGTTCTCATTATCCTGAAGAAATGTATGGTGTGTCTTTTCCTCGTAAGCGTCTGCATAAGAACTTCACAGCAGGAACCATTGCAAAACACAGTCGTGCCTTTGAGCAGTTCCTCTGCCACGTGTCTTCCCTACCCACTCTACGATACTCTCCACAGTTCCTGGGATTCTTCTACTTGAGTGACATGCAGAAGGCCCAGCAACTTACATGTACAGGATTATATAATCTAGCACTCCCGAAATGGACAAATTGCTGGTGCCTCCAAAAAAAGATTTGTCCAACGTGGGTGTCTACCCACCGACTGACTGTGCTCGCTGGGCTGGTGGTGTGCCACCAGGAGCTGGAGGCACTGGCAGATGCACAGGCATACAGTGAACAGGCAGTAGGTCTGCTGCAGGAATCACAAGAGCAAAACATGACTTTCCTTATTGCTTTCCTCCAGGCCCACATCCAGTTGTCTTGGAGAGTGGGGAGAGAAAAAAGGGCCTCTGAGGCTGCCCTGCTGAAGCTGAAGGAGGCCGGACACAGTACAAGCCATGCTCCTACCCTAAAGGAGATTCTGATTAAAGAGACAATAAACTGATCACCCATGGCAGATATGCGCTGCTTTCAAATTTTGTAAAGACTTTATGCAGAAATTTGCCTGCGTCACTCTGTTAGTAAAACAGAGCCCAGTGTATGACAGAAAGATTGTGACCTGAGAACACTTGGGTGTAGTATGTTGTGTGTAATTATCTAGATATAGATGGAGAGATAGATATTGAAACACATCCTGTTCATTCTTAGACAGGCCAGTGACAAGACCACTTTACACATCAAAAGAACTCTTTGCTATGTTAATTTTATGCAAGGTCACCTTGGTATTTGGGGAATAACCTGTTTATCTAAGTAGACATTTCAAAGGGTACATTGTGTACATGTTTAACCACAAGCCTACAGGGCACTTATACCCCTTCCTGCCCAGGCCAATATACAGCTTTCAGCGTTGTCACACTTTTGAATGACAATTGCGCGGTCATGCAACACTGTACCCATATGAAATTTTTATCATGTTTTTGCGACAGAGCTTTATTTTGGTGGTATTTCATCACCTCTGAGTTTTTTACTTTTTCTTAAACCAAAAACCACTGAAAATTTTGAAAAAAAAAAGTTTTTCTTAGTTGTTGTTATAAAATTTTGTAAATAAGTGATTTTTCTCCTTCACTGATGTGCGCTAATGAGGCTGTAGTGATGGACACTGATAGGCATTGACAGGCATCACTGATGGGCACTGAAAGGCAGCACTCATATGACACTGATAGGCGGCACTGACTTGCACTGTTAGGTGGCACAGATTGGCATTCATAGTTGACACTGACTGGCACTGATGGGTGACACTGAAAGGTAGCTCAGATGGGCATTGATGTGCACTGGTAGGCACTGATCGACACTGACAGCTGGCACTGCTGGGGCTACACAGATCATCAGGGCACATCAGTGCACGTGTCCCCTCCGAGGAATGCCGATTACTGGCTCTGCTCTCCTCTCGAGCTGTCAGCGTGACAGCTCGAGTGGAGAGAAATGCCGATAACCAGCATTTCCCTATTTACATGCGATCAGCTGTGATTGGACATAGCTGATCACATGACCGAGCCAACATCTTCGGCTCTTTCCGTGGATCGGTGATCCGCTGTGTCTCTCGCACTGCCGATTGCTGTGTGTTCCTGTAGCTGCGCATGCGCGGTTAGAATGGGAGGACATCATGTGACGTCCTCCCAGAATGAGAGAACCGCCTTGCGCCCGTCATTGTACTATATGGCGGGTGGGAGGTGGTTAAGGATGGTAAAGAATGTGATATGACCATACAAGAAGTATTTATTGATGGCAAGTTGACTCGAGGGGATATTCATGGGAAAGAGTGCCTTGTTTACCTGGTAAACATTATAGTGACCTTAGTTATTTACAGTAATGGCAAGTGAAGTCTTTACATGTAAGATCAAAATTGTTTTGTCAGCCAATCAGAAACCCCTCCAGTAAACTGTATATCAAGGGAAGTTTGTTGGGGGGAAGAAGCTTCTTCCTTTCATTAATATGGAAGCACAGGTATAGATCATAAATCACATTATTGCACACATGGAAGCTACCTAGGTGCACATTATAGATCGGACAGATATTGGACAGTGTAGTATCTCCATGTTTGATATGAAGTATCTTAAATAGGACTCTGGAGGGCTGTTGTTCGTTGTAATATTTACAAGTATTGAGCAGGATTTTTGTCATCTGTTACAAATATATTTTGTACTGTTCTGGAGCCGAACAAAAATGTAATTCTCTAGATGAACAGAGCTGTTGCGGGAAAGTTCATTTCTTGGATAATTGATATAGTTAAGATAATCTGTTGTCTTATATCAATCATCATCCTCCAATTAGCATAAGACAACATTGGGGCCCCCCAGGCGGTGTGCATAAAATCTATAGTGAAGAAATGTAAATTTGTTACCCGAGTTGCAACTAGCAGTTGGCCTTGTTAATGCTGAACCCCAGATAAACGGTTACATACATACAAGCCTGCTAACTGTTTGTAATACCATTCAGACAGTCCTTTGATTCAGACTCCCCTGCATGGCAGCATAGACAGGTCCTGAAACTCCTGACAGCTGAAGGAAACCTGTACTGAGAGAACATAAAGACTGTAGTTGCTGGCATCTCTTTCTGAAAATGTTACTTGCCAAGTTATGTTGATCCAACAACATTTATATTTGTCACCGACTTGGGACAAGTTTACAGGTTCTGATGTCACGCTTTCTAATCTGCATGCTTGTTCCAGGTCAGTGAGTCAGACAGTACTGCATGCATAGACTGCCAAGCAGGTAGACTTTTAAAAAGGAAGTTAACAATGGAAGTTTGTGTATTCAACTGGACTTCCACTGCAAGTGTTTGATCACCTTTACAGGAAAAAAAAAATGTAAAAAGGTGAACTAGCACCAGGCACCCTCCCCACCCCCCACTCTACTTGCCTCCAAGGTTGCCAAGCCACAAGGTTGCCACATTGATTCACTGTGACTGTGCTTGTCAATCAGAATCTTTCTGGTTGGGCTCAGAAACCCTGCGTGGAAAAGAAGAGCGGGAGCTTCACTTCCCCCAGACCACTGAACAGCTTAGCAACCCCAAAGGTAAATACAGCAGGGACTGATTTGGAGGGTGACCAGCGTTCACTCTGAAATTTTTTTTTTACGTAAAAGGAAAACTAATCCTATAAATTTAGTCTTGGTTAAAATTATTTAGTAGCTCAGGTCAAAATCACCTGTGGTGAAGAGATGGAACAAAGTGTTCCCCACAGTGCAAGCCGCACAAGCAGTATACAATCACACGTGATAGCATTATTCTGCAATGAGGTGCCATTTAATCACATTTGTCTAGCTAGGTGAAGCCATTTGTTCCATCAGTTAGGTGTTAATCTTGAACCTACCACAGCTTACTAAGTGTCTTAATTGCTTACAACAACCAGATAATTCCTTTCAGGCATCCTTGTTAGAAGGGATGGAAGATTTGGGCATTGTGGGCTGCTCAAACTTGTGTGGCAAACCTGCTTTTTGTCTAGTACAGCTGCAATAATGAAACCCAGCAAATTTGTTATACATGTTCCATGCTTCACCTATATTTTAAACTAAATCAACCATCTGCAAGTGACATAAACGTCTCTTAACCACTTGCCCTCCAGGGGCTTTACCCCCCCCCCTTACTGACCAGGCCATTGTTCTGCGATAAGGCGCTGTGTTACTTTGACAACTGCGTGGTCATGCAACACTGCACCCAAATGAAATTTATATCCTCCTCCCTCACCCACCCCAATAAGAGCCTGCTTTCGGTGGTATTTGATCACCTGTGCATTTTTTTTTGCGCTATTAAAAAAAACCTGACAATTTTGGAATAAAAAAAAAAAAATTTCTTCATAAAAAGGTGTAAAAGGTGAACTAGCACCGGGCACCCTCCCCACCCCCTACTCTACTTGCCTCCAAGGTTGCCAAGCTCTCAACACCTCTGCAGCTGTGTGGAGATATGAAATCCGTGTACTGCTTCCAGGATAGATCACATTGATTCACTGTGACTGTCCTTGTCAATCAGAATCACCTGTATTTGATCACCTGTGCATTTTTTTTTGCGCTATTAAAAAAAACCTGACAATTTTGGAATAAAAACAAAACAAAAAAACCCGAATTTCTTCATAAACTTAGGCCAAAATGTATTCTGCTACATGTCTTTGTGGGAAAAAAAAAATCCCAATCCATGTAAATTGATTGGTTTAAGTAAAAGTTATAGCGTTTACAAATGGTGGTATATATACTGGAATTTCTATATATAATTTATTTTTTTATACACACTAGTAATGGCGGTGATCAGCGACTTATAGCGGGTTAATGTGTGTCCATGTGCTGATAGTCCTAAATAGTTGTAGGTCTTCACAGATGCTTTAATTCCAAAATTACTTCTTAGAATACCCGATGCTTCTATATACTGCAAACCAATAAGCATTGTGTATTCACCTCCAGCAGATGTGCTCTCACCTGATGTACAGTCAGGTCCATAAATATTGGGACATGGACACAATTATAACATTTTTGGCTCTATACACCACCACAATGGATTTGAAATGAAACGAACAAGATGTGCTTTAACTGCAGACTGTCAGGTTTAATTTGAGGGCATTTACATCCAAATCAGGTGAACGGTGTAGGAATTACAAAAGTTTGCATATGTGCCTCCCACTTGTTAAGGGACCAAAAGTAATGGGACAATTGGCTTCTCAGCTGTTCCATGGCCAGGTGTGTGTTATTCCCTCATTATCCCAATTACAATGAGCAGATAAAAGGTCCAGAGTTCATTTCAAGTGTGCTATTTGCATTTGGAATCTGTTGCTGTCAACTCTCAAGATGAGATCCAAAGAGCTGTCACTATCAGTGAAGCAAGCCATCATTAGGCTGAAAAAACAAAACAAACCCATCAGAGAGATAGCAAAAACATTAGGCGTGGCCAAAACAACTGTTTGGAACATTCTTAAAAAGAAGAAAAGCACCAGTGAGCTCAGCAACACCAAAAGACCCGGAAGACCACGGAAAACAACTGTGGTGGATGAGCGAAGAATTCTTTCCCTGGTGAAGAAAACACCCTTCACAACAGTTGGCCAGATCAAGAACACTCTCCAGGAGGTATGTGTATGTGTGTCAAAGTCAACAATCAAGAGAAGACTTCACCAGAGTGAATACAGAGGGTTCACCACAAGATGGAAACCATTGGTGAGCCTCAAAAACAGTAAGGCCAGATTAGAGTTTGCCAAACGACATGTAAAAAAGCCTTCACAGTTCTGGAACAACATCCTATGGACAGATGAGACCAAGATCAACTTGTACCAGAGTGATGGGAAGAGAAGAGTATGGAGAAGGAAAGGAACTGCTCATGATCCTAAGCATACCACCTCATCAGTGAAGCATGGTGGTGGTAGTGTCATGGCGTGGGCATGTATGGCTGCCAATGGAACTACTTCTCTTGTATTTATTGATGATGTGACTGCTGACAGAAGCAGCCGGATGAATTGTGAAGTGTTTCGGGAATATTATCTGCTCATATTCAGCCAAATGCTTCACAACTCATTGGACGCTTCACAGTGCAGATGGACAATGACCCAAAGCAGACTGCAAAAGCAGCCAAAGAAGTGGAATGTTCTGCAATGGCCAAGTCCATCACCTGACCTGAATCCGATTGAGCATGCATTTCACTTGCTGAAGACAAAACTGAAGGGAAAATGCCCCAAGAACAAGCAGGGACTGAAGACAGTTGCAGTAGAGGCCTGGCAGAGAATCACCCGGGATGAAACCCAGCATCTGGTGATGTCTATGCGTTTCACACTTCAGGCTGTCATTGACTGCAAAGGATTTGCAACCAAGTATTAAAAAGTGAAAGTTTGATTTATGATTATTATTCTTTCCCATTACTTTTGGTCCCTTAACAAGTGGGAGGCACATATGCAAACTGTTGTCATTCCTACACCGTTCACCTGATTTGGATGTAAATACCCTCAAATTAAAGCTGACAGTCTGCAGTTAAAGCACATCTTGTTTGTTTCATTTCAAATCCATTGTGGTGGTGTATAGAGCCAAAAATGTTAGAATTGTGTCCATGTCCCAATATTTATGGACCTGACTGTATATGACCAGACCGCTAAGTGAGATCATAAATGGCATGTGTCCCTTATATATGGACTGATGTCTTGTGTTCAATTGGCATGAATCTCCTCCACTCTTAGCTCACCTTATCCAAATATGCACCAAAAAAGAGATGACCAAAAACATGGCGCTTTATCCTTACAAAACATTTATTGATAAAATATCCAGTATTCCACTCACATGTGTGATTGTGAATACACACGCCTATTGGTTTGCAGTATATAGAAACACGGGGTGTTCTAAGTAGTAATTTGGAATTAAAGTGTTTGTGAAGATATACAACTATTTAGGACTATCAGCACATGGACACACATTAAGCGCACTTGACAGAGATGGTTAATTTGGTTTAAAATATAGGTGAAGCGCAGCACTTGATTGATATGTTATCTAACACATTTTGTATGGGAGTGTGATTAGTGTGAGTGATTCACAATTTTATAACAAAAATGTTGTTATATTTTTGGTTTTGCATAGCAGCTCACAAGACTTTGCACTTTATACATATTTACTTTTCCTTTCCTCCAGATATACAGGACTTACATTTCCACCCCCAAGCTCCTCTTAACCAGTCGAAGAGGTCACAAGTATAGAAACCATATTCCTAAGCCATGGCAAACACAATAACATTTCTACGATCACCAGAAAAAATTAAATATTAAAATTTATTCTAATTATTTACAATTTGAACGCTCTTATAAGTTAAGGTTGATGGAAAATATTAGTGCAGAGATGTCTATGGACGGGGTGGGATAAAGGGATGGAATACAATGATTGGATCTTTATTCAGATAGTGGTATGATCAGTATGCTTTGGGTCAAAGCTTGCTTTTTGGCGGATCCTCACGCACACGGAATACGCCTTCCTGGGCACATGTGACAGCCAGGACACCATCTCTTCTCCATAAGCGGCCATGAACTAGCCCACGACTGTTACCTGGGTATGGAAAGTAATAGTGAACTGGCTACAATTCCATTTCAGCACAAGAAATCCCCCACAACAAGTATTTAATACATGATTTGCACAACTACTTCTAGGCATTATATACATGGCCTAGGATGCACAAGGGCTACATCAGATGTGTGATCCTGTTGCCAGCATATGTAATCTAGGTACGAGCAATCTCAAAAAAACATTATCAATTAAAAACACCACTTATGAAACACGTGGTCATTTGCAACAGACTGAAAATATTGTTAAAAAAATATGTATGTTTAGGATCGATTCATTGACCTGTAATATGACAGTCAGAGTCCAAAATGATCAAGAGTTCATGAAAATGATTGAATAGAAGGTTTTTCAATTTAGGTTTTTTTTCCCCCTTTTCAAAAACTAATAGTATGATGAATGATTGATTGTATTGATGTGTGTGGCCATCATACTTTTTCCTTTACCCCTTCCCCACTGGGCTAACCAGAAAAATGATGCTCTTTGCTGGTAAGATTCTGCAGCATCATGGGCCAGTGTGGAAGCAAATCTGCTAAACTTCTTAAACTGGCTCCACGGGTGATCTATTTGCTACTAGGAAATCTAATCACTTCTTGAAAATCATATGAATTATTAAAACTGCACTTTGATGAGCGTACTGCGCCAACACACAAACACTATTGCCCTTACCAGCCCAGTGGCTTTCACACTCGTACAGCATCCAGTCATCCGCTCTGAATGGAGCATGGAACCACATAGAATGGTCAAGTGAAGCCATAAATGCCATTCGAAGATTAAGGTGAGGCAGGGCAGCTGTTCCCAGGAAAGAATAATCTGAAATATAAGCAGCTACACAGCAGTGCAGCTTCATGTCTCCAGGACCTAATAAAAAATACAAATAAAAAGAAGAAGAGGTACAGAATTTTTACTTTATATTTACTCCTAATATTCAAAAATTGCATTTTTAATATACTTATACATTTCTAATAAACCATTAATGCAAAATTTTAAATTCTTCAAAATCTTTATTGAAGCTAAAACAAATTGTAGCCTCTGTACAAGCCAGTATGAAATACTGTACCTTGTTGTCCACTGTAACCAAGTCCCTTAAACTTCAATAAAAATTTGCTGAAACTGAAAATGTTGAGTCATTAGAATGGATGACAGGCATTACTGGATCATAAATACATGTAACCTATAAATCTAAAAAAAAAAAGTGAAATAGTAGCTATATGTACTCACTGGCTTAGTGTATGTTGAATACAATGCAGCTCAAATCTGTGAACTAGTGGGGAGGTGAAAAACAAACAAAACAGTTTCTCTCATCTAAGAGGGTACCCTGCAAGCCATAGCACACCTCCTTCAAATGAAGGGGAAACTTTTTTTTTGTGAATTAGTTCTGGACAAGAATTAAATTAAAAAAAGATCTGGAGTAGAGGGATTAGAACACCTACTAGGTTTGTATTGCTGTCTGTGCTGCTGTTAGGGAGATTCACCCTCTGTTTGTCTTGTTTACGGTTATAATCAAAAGTGAAGGTAAAGAAAACCCCAAATTTTGGGTTGTCCTCAGAAATGTAATAGAGGGGACATTTTCCAATGGGGACACTAATTCTGGTAACCTGGGGGTCCCCAAGAAATTCCCTTAATTTGCAGGGGATTCTCACTTCCTGTTTAGCTATGGGACAGGAAGTGAATGTAAATCTCCCTAATGGGACACAGATGGCAAAAAATAAACTGACAGTGGTTGTAACCCCCCCTTTACTACATCTAAAATGTGGAAAAAAAAAAAAAAGTGTGCCTATAGTTCTACATTATATAGTGAAAAATACACCAGTAAAGATGTCCCCCCCCCCCCCCCCGTTTCTTTTATAAAGATCAGATCTCGCTTGCCTCTCAGCCCCAATTTGCCTATGGATGACTATTCAGCATCTTCCCCATCCAAGAGGGAAAACACCCCCCCCCCTCAACATTTCTTTTTTCCTTCCCTTCATTAACCCTACTGTGCATTTTCTTTTCTGCTTTTGCCGTGCTGAGCGTTTTAAAAGCACAAGTGACTTAAAACTTAAAAACTGCACCTAAAACGCTTCCCAGAGGAGTTTTTGAGGGGCTATTGATTTCAATGGGAAGAGGCAGTTTTGAGTGTTTTTTTTTTTAACTCACCAAACATGCCCCAAGCAGGAGTTTTTACACCGCACCGCCTCAGTGTGAAAACATACAGAGATATACATTCACATACACAGGGAAGCATTTTTTAGCTTTTCAGGTGTTTTGTTTTTTTTTTTTTAAATGCAAAAACGATTCAAAAACTCCTCAGCGTGAAAGTAGCCTTAGTCTATCTCTGCAGTCTTTTTATTTGAGTGGTTTTCTGTTTACCTGCAAAACATAAAACATGGCTCAGAGTTGAACTTTTCTTATTGATTGTTAACAGCTCTTCGGTGTCATGATCAATATCTTCATGGGTTTACCGATCCTCCCTGTACTTGTATACACTTAATAATGATGTTGTGATGTAGAGTACCCAATGGTCTATTTTTCATATGGGGCTGTTTAATGTTTCTTTTCTTATGTTCTGTATCACATTGCTGAATTCTTTGAATACTAAATAAAGAATTTACCCTCCCAGGGTACGTGTCACCGAGTTGGATACATGCTGGTCCCAGGGCAGTCCTAAATCATGTAATGTTGCCAGCCAAACCTACATGAACACTTTTTTAAAATAGGTTTGTTACAAATATGGGTAAATCAGACAGGAAATTGTGAATGTACATAAGCTGAGGGGGGCCACTTTAAGCTACAACTACAAAAGCAATTTGCCAATGCTTTGACCATGGCCACTGACCTCTTCTGCCAGTCATTTTTCATAATTTTTTTTTTCATTTGGGGATTAGTGTGATGGTAGATAATGAGGCACAGGGGGATTAGGCCAAGCTTGCGAAAAAAAAAAAAAAAAAAATTATACACACACACGAAACTAAAAAAAATTAGAATATCGTGCAAAAGTTCATTTATTTCAGTAATGCAACTTAAAAAGGTGAAACTAATATGAGATAGACTCATTACATGCAAAGCAAGATAGTTCAAGCCGTGATTTGTCATAATTGTGATGATTATGATTACAGCTCATGAAAACCCCAAATCCACAACCTCAGAAACTTAGAATATTGTGAAAAGGTGCAATATTCTCGGCTCAAAGTGTCCCACTCTAATCAGCTAATTAAGCCATAACACCTGCAAAGGGTTCCTGAGCCTTTAAATGGTCTCTCAGTCTGGTTCAGTAGGAATCACAATCATGGGAAAGACTGCTGACCTGACAGTTGTGCAGAAAACCATCATTGACACCCTCCATAAGGAGGGAGAGCCTCAAAAGGTAATTGCAAAAGAAGTTGGATGTTCCCAAAGTGCTGTATCAAAGCACATTAATAGAAAGTTATGTGGAAGGGAAAAGTGTGGAAGAAAAAGGTGCGCAAGCAGCAGGGATGACCGCAGCCTGGAGAGGATGGTCAGGAAAAGGCCATTCAAAAGTGTTGGGGACTTTCACAAGGAGTGGACTGAGGCTAGAGTCAGTGCATCAAGAGCCACCACACACAGACGGATCCTGGACATGGGCTTCAAATGTCGTATTCCTCTTCTCTAGCCGCTCCTGAACAACAAACAACGTCAGAAGCGTCTTACCTGGGCTAAAGAAAAACAGACCTGGTCTGTTGCTCAGTGGTCCAAAGTCCTCTTTTCTGATGAGAGCAACTTTTGCATCTCATTTGGAAACCAGAGTATGGAGGAAGAATGGAGAGGCAAACACTGCAAGATGCTTGAAGTCCAGTGTGAAGTTTCCACAGTCTGTGTTGATTTGGGGAGCCATGTCATCTACTGGTGTTGGTCCACTGTGCTTCATTAAGTCCAGGGTCAATGCAGCCGTCTACCAGGAGATTTTGGAGCACTTCATGCTTCCTTCTGCAGACGAGCTTTATGGGGATGCTGACTTCATTTTCCAGCAGGACTTGGCACCTGCCCACACTGCCAAAAGCACCAAAACCTGGTTCAATGACCGTGGGATTACTGTGCTTGATTGGCCAGCAAACTCGCCTGACCTGAACCCCATAGAGAATCTATGGGGCATTGACAAGAGAAAGATGAGATACACGAGACCGAACAATGCAGAAGAGCTGAAGGCCGCTATTGAAGCATCTTGGTCTTCCATAACACCTCAGCAGTGCCACAGGCTGATAGCTTCCATGCCACGCTGCACTTAGGCAGTAATTGCTGCAAAAGGGGTCCAAACCAAGTACTGAGTACATACGCATGCTTTTCAGAGGTCCGATATTGTTCTATGTACAATCCTTGTTTTATTGATTGCATGTAATATTCTAATTTTCTGAGATTGTGGATTTGGGGGTGTTCATGAGCTGTAAACCATAATCATCACAATTATGATAAATCACGGCTTGAACGATCTTGCTTTGCATGTAATGAGTCTCTCATATATTAGTTTCACCTTTTAAGTTGCATTACTGAAATAAATGAACTTTTGCACGATATTCTAATTTTTCGAGTTTCACCTGTGTGTAATATATATATATTTTTTTATTATTTAATAAAGTAAAAAATTGCATATAGTGCAAATTGCCTGTATTTAATGGTAACCTTGACTTAAGCATTTGCTCAGCTTGAATTACTCTGCTGTATGATTAGTGTAGCTGGTCAGAAAACAGCGTCATCTATGAATACCAAATTTATCCAGTACTGCATGGATGCATGCCCATAGTGGTTGTAACTGTATAAACACATTATTTTGTGTGTTTGCAAACTGAAGCAAAAAAATAGTGAGCCTCATTAATTGAGAAATAAGAGACTGTAGACTTTCAAAAGGTTTTTATTGTATTAACTAGGTATTATTATAGTTAATATTCCCTGCAGGCTCACGTTGAAGCTACAGTTTGCAGTATTATGGATAATCGATTCATGGATGATCGATTCCCCTATGTCCATGAACTGCTTCAACTAGCTTTTCCATATGCACCAAAAGGAACAAGACGGCTTCCTGTTCTGGGTCACATGACACCCATTGCATGCCCTGAAATCTGTTTGTCACATTACAAATGTGGGACTCCTAATAGAATGAAACATTTCCAAACTACAGGTGAGCTCTTTGTGTTTCTGAATGCTCTGCCTGCTTGTGTCTGGCAGATCTAATTACTGTGTAGTTCTCACCTGCACCAGCACTAGACAGAGACCCAGAAATTGTGTGATATATACAGGAAATGACAGCTCTCACAATACAGATTGAGGTCATGCATTAACCTCTGCAGTGCCATACAGCATGACTCACATTTCCACACAAACTGCTGCCACAGGAATGTAAAGCTTTAGTTACTATAGATTGTGTGTAGTAGATGACAAAGTACATCATAAAAACATGATCACTGCAAATCTTATGCAGGTAGGAGGGTTTACAATGCATTTAAGTGTTAAAAGTCATCCTCGGATTCCAGCTGCTTTTTTCCCAATGTAGTCAGAAAATCGAATAAAAAGCACTGGTTAATTGTTTCAGGCAACGAAGGCATTTTCCTTTCCTCTGCTTATGCATGCAGCTCTGTAGGTCACAACATTTAGAAATCTTGACATTTAAACAATGCTGTAGCTATGCTGCCATTACCTATAATACCCTTGGCTCGTACCCAGAACATCTGTCGTGGCTCCTGTGGCACCCGTTGATACATGTCGGGTGGATTTACAGGTTTGATCTCAATTGGAACATCCTGTGCCAGGATTTTAGTTAGGCCTTGTCTATGTCTTTCCACCAGTTTAGGATTCCTGTTTGGGAACAACAACACACTTTACATTATTTCTACATCAACATTTAAAGCCCAATTGAACTATCCTGTAAACAGATTTCTGGTACAAATAAAATGTTAAGTGATCAGTCTTAGGGCTCATGTACACGTGGTGTTTGGAAACTCTTCTGAACAATGGAAACTGACTGCTGGAAAACGTAGGTTAAAAAAACATCAGTTTAGCCGCATTTTGCATACTGCGTTTATGCGCTTTGGTGTTCAGAAGGGTTTTAAAAAAAGAGAACCTCAAGAGACCCTCCCAAATGCCCAGAATGCACTGCAAAATAGTAAATAACTATTTCAGACATTTTGAGAGAATAGAGAGAGCAGAAGCAGAGAAAGCAGTATGTGTTGAGATTACCTGTCTTTTCGGATGTATTCACTATGGATCCCATCATGAGCATAATGCGGCACGTTCTACCATTTTGTTTTTCATGCAAAACCTGGAACTGACTGCGCTGGTGTACCGGGTCTATTTGAATACATGGAAAATGCTTTGCATGCATTTCTGATGAAAAAATGCTCTGGACAGCATCAGGATATGGAACAGTTAAAAAAAAAAAAAAAAAAAGCTTCTAAACGCAAACGCTTAGAAAAACGCAGTTAATCGCGTTTATATGTGGTCATGGACACATAGGAAATCATTAGGGAGAGTTCAGGGGCTGCTGAAAAAAACAAAAACACAAGCTGAACAGCTCTTGAACGTCAGTTTAGCAGCTGCAGTGTACATGAGCCCTTACTGTTCATTTGGCTGGTAAAGCAGCCCCCAGTATAATAGGCTGTCCATGCCATCATGCTGCAGAGGAGAACAGCTGCTCTTTGTGGAAGAAGTGGCGTCTCTGATGGTCTGGCATGCCCCCTGTAAGTCAGAGCTAGAGTTCTAAATCAGCAAAGTTCAAGCCCCCTGCAGATTGGAAGGCTCTAGATCACAGGGGGCATAACATACTACTGCAAAGAGGCTGCTCTGCCTTCAACTAGCTTTTTAAATATGTGTTGGGAGCTACAGAAAAGTAGATCCTTGATTTCTGTAAAATTAGTCACCCCACAGCAAGGGTAAAATGCTTGTTAAGTCTAGGAGGTAGCAGAATAAACTGTGGCACTTACCTTTGGCAGACTTCCTCCACACTGCGACTGGTACCCCAAAGCCCCTTCTGTTTAGTGCTTTAGCTGGTGGTCGCACTCAACACATACGATGCAGAACCAATAGTCCTGCATTGTAACATGAGGATAGTGTGGGCCAGTCCACAGCATGGAGTGTTGAAGAGAAGAGGTAAGCCTGCCAGTATGAATAATTAGGCGAGTATTACAGCCTATTCTCCTACCCCTAATGAGCAGATAACCCTATTAATCCCCGAGTTCAGCTTTAATCAATGTTGATTTTTATAAGTAAAGCTGTAACAAACCTGGACAATGACGCACATAACCACAAAATGTGCAAGCAGAGGTTACCTTTATCAAAACTGAAAAAGGATTAGCAGATCCTCCTACTTACTTCCACAGGACATACAGTGCCTTGAAAAAGTATTCATACACCTTGAAATTTTCCACATTTTGTTATGGTAAAAATGTATTTTATTGGGATTTTATGGTGAGCATTTGTATTCAGCCCCCCGGAGTCAATACTTTGTAGAACCACCTTTCACTGCAATTACAGCTGCAAGTCTTTTTGGGGATGTCTCCACCAGGTTTGCACATCTAGGAGAGCGACATTTTTGTCCATTGTTCTTTACGAAACAGCTCAAGCTCTGTCACACTGGATGGACAGCATCTGTGAACAGCAGTTTTTAGGTCTTGCCACAGATTCTCCATTGGAATTAGGTCTGGACTGGGCCATTCAAACATGAATATGCTTGAGTCTAAACCATTCCATTGTAGCTCTGGCTGTATGTTTAGAATCATTGTCCTGCTGGAATGTGAACCTCCGCCCCAGTCTTTTGCAGACTAACAGGTTTCCCCTCTAAGATTGCCCTGTATTTGGCTCCATCCATCTTCCCATCAACTCTAACCAGCTTCCCTGTCCCTGCTGAATAAAAGGATCCCCACCTGCAAAACCTAGAGATGGTTGTATCCCAGTAAATAAACGTATCCCCACAATATGATGCTGCCACCACCATGGTGCACGGTGGGGATGGTGTGCTCAGGGTGATGTGCAGTGTTAGTTTTCTGCCACACACAGTTTGGTTTTTAGGCCAAAAAGTTAAATTTTGGTCTCATCTGACCAGAGAACCTTCTTCCATATGTTTGCCCTGTCCCCCACATGGCTTCTTGCAAACATTTTTTTACGGATTTCTTTCAACAATGGCTTTTTTCTTGCCACTCTTCCATAAAGGCCAGATTTGTGGAGTGTACGAATGAGAGTTGTCCTGTGGACAGATTCTCCCACCTGAGTTGTGGATCTCTGCAGCTCCTCCAGAGTTACCATGGGCCTCTTGGCTGCTTCTCTGATTAATGCTATCCTTGCCCAGCCTGTCAGTTTAGGTGGATGGCTATGTCTTGGTAGGTTTGCAGGTGTGCCATGCCCTTTCCCTTTTCGATTGATGGAGTGAACAGTGATCTGTGAGATGTTCAAAGCTTGGGATATTTTTTATAACCTAACCCGGCTTAAAACTTCTCAACTTTATCCCTGACCTGTCTGGTGTATTCCTTGGCCTTCATGATGCGGTTTGTTCACTAATGTTCTCTAACAACCCTTGAGGGCTTCACAGAACAGCGGATATATTTTTATGTCCTTTTCCATCTTTATAAGTTCTATTACCTTGTTACGCAGAACTTTTGACAGTTCTTTTCTGAGCTCCATGGCTCAGTATCTATCCTACTCAGTGCTTCCACGCAAGCGTTAAACTCATGGACTATTTATACACCGACACTAATTGCAATGTAAAAAGCCACAGATGTGGGACATTAACCTCTAATTGGCATTTTAACTCATGTGTGTCACGTGTTGTGTCTGTACCAAGGCCAAACATTCCAGCGTATGTAAACTTTTGATCATGCCCATTTGGGTGATTTCTATTATGATTTATCACACTTCCCCCCCCCCCCCCCCCCCCCCTTTATATTAACCTGGTAATCCTGCTGTTAACTCACTTCCTGTCCTAGGGTGATAATACTAAGCATTGTTGCAACCTAGGACAGAGAGTATGTTTAGGTCTCCTCCATAAACGGACAGAGGTATTTTGTAGCAGAGATACCAGTTAGCATCTTTTCCTGCTAACAGTCCAGATGTAGAGAGTACAGGGAGTGATCAGCTCACAAGATTTCTGGCTGGAGGAGCAGTAAGAGTAAAACAGATATAATAACATTCTATTATATATTTAAACAGACCATTAAGATACATTTATGGTGTTCACATACACTTTAAAGGAAGAAAACAACAAACGGGTATTTTCTCTCTTAAAAAAACAGTTCACCTTTTGGACAGCAGGGATGCATTCCTAAAAGTGCAAAATCTGCTGTAATTCTGCATAGAAACCAAGCAGCTTCCAGGTTTTATTACCAAAGCTTAACTGAACAAGCTGAAGTTAGAAGCTGATTGGCTACCATGCACAGCTGCACCAGATTCTGAGTGCTCCAGTTTTAGTAAATCTCCCCAATGTTTCATGACACACCCATATTTAAAGGTGCAACATGAAACATTATCACAAAACCCATCCACAAGGCCACATGGTGGCTCCCACCAAACCCCTCAATACATATGCAGAATGAATCTTGGAGAATCCAGTTTCTTTAATGAGGGCCAATGGACCAGCAGCACGATAGCAGCAGAGACTGGCAGCAGGATGGTGATGCCACTACACTTGCAGACCATTCATTATTTCCTCAATCCTCATAACAGAAGACTCATATCCCCATTTATACCCGATACTATGGATTACCAAAGCAGGAGCCTGTGCACTGCACCTGAGATGCACTGATCACGGAGGCAATGCTCTGCAGGCTTGAATGCAACAAATGCATATTTTTTTACTATTGGTGCAGCTTTTTTTCTTTTTTAGACAAGTCCTTTAAAGTAGATCTAAACCCAAATAGTCATACAAGTACACGAAAGTGCTGCACAAACTGATACTGCTATATAAATCCTGACTATTCTTAGTAGTAATAATAATGTCTTTATTCCTGGACTTTATTATAATACAGCAGCCGGTTTCCCTGCATGGTCACCTTCTCACGTGCAGACCTAGTGGAGACTGATCATATCAACCTAAAATCATGCAGGCACAGTCCAAGGTTGTCACCATCAGGAAGCCAGTTGAGAGCAATGATGTGAAACAAGGCTGGATTAGATTAGTAGTACTGATACGAGGGGGGCGGGGGTGGGAAAGGGAGAAGCCAATCTTTTGCAGAAAAAAAACAAAAAAAAAACACACAAGGTAATTGTTTGATACAAAGTGCTTTAGCAAAACACAGATTATAGTTAGAATTTAGGTCTACTCATCCAGAAAAGGCATTTTATTACCTTTGTGACCAAAGATCGGGTGTATGTTTAGCTATAAATGCTTTATTTACCCTTGGCCCTGAAGATTATTTATTGGCAAGGCTTGCAGCCTGTCAGCGTAATATTGAAATTATGATGAATAGTCTGCACATATTCAACACATCAATGAAACAGAATGGCATCAAAGGGAGCCCTCTGCTGATAGCCAGGAGGAACTTCATCACCAACCAGTGCAAGCACAGCATTGGTGTTCAGGATGAATGAGAAAAGGTCCTAATAAGTTTCTGTCCTAGTAAGAGTTTGGAAGGACAATTAATAAAGCATGTATAGAAATGGCAAAACTATTATTTAAAGCAGGCTTTCATCCCTGCAACATACTTACTTTTGTCTGCTTCCTTCCCCTCCATCTTACATACTTTTCACACTTACAAAATACCTTTTTTTGTGCAGCCTGCCAGTTAGTGATAGTGTTGTATGAATTATCATGCTGATTGGATCTGGGACCGGCCAAGACCATTGGCATGTCTGCTTATACAATAAATCCCACTGGGTATCATCATGGGGCTGGCTGTGAAAATGAGACAGCCGGCTCCTGAAGGTGTGAAAACAGAGCAGTACCAGGAAAACTTCAACTGCAAGAAATTTGATGCTGAACTCCTTTGTTGAACCCATGTGAACAAAAAGTGAACTGTGAAATCACAACACAAAAAAAGTGCTCCGAGGATACAGTATGGCCAATCCTCCAAAGAAAAAGGGCCTCCAACTTTGAACCTTACGGGGAGCAAGGCTGCTGATAGAGAGCAATGTTCCACCTAGTACAAAGCCAAATGGACCACACTCCTTAGGGACCAGCCGAAGTGAGTCCGCGGTATGGAGCTTTCCCGAAGACAGATGTCCCCAGGTGGCGAAAAACAAAAAAGACCCAAAGGCCACAGAACCTACCCTGTATATCAAGGCAGGCTCCCTTGATGACCTGCACCCTTTGTCTCCATGGAAACAAAAAAACGTGCAGTGTAAAATGCTCCTTGAATAAATATGTGACACGAAACAAATAAAAGGGCCATGTGCCCTGGTATAACAAATTGCCCTGGCTAACTCAGAGGCATACTGCAAGAAAAGCATAAGATGAAATGATTTAGTGCCAGTGAAACACCAACGATGTCATCCTATAAGCACAGCAGGGGGTGGGAGGAACTGGAGATCTGCACCAAGAGCTCGAGTCTTTTCATATTAAAAGTTCACCTTTGGGAACAGGTTACATGTTCCACCCTAAAAATGGGTGCAACATGAAACATGTTGCCATAGCTGCAGCCACTGCTTCTCCTTGCACTGTCAAATTTGAAACCAGCACAGCCGTTGGCTGTGACACGCATTCATGGACGTCCGTGAATAAATAAACTGCAAGTCCCAAAAACCTTAGCGGTTGTGGGCTTGTAGTTTTCAATGAACTACTATGGCGCTGTGAAGTGCTGTGGTAGTTCAATGAAACTTCCTGTCAGAATATCTGCTTGCCTGTGCATTCCGTATGGCAGGCAGATAGTCTGATAGGTCTGCAGGAGACCTGCATAGCACCAGCAATCTGCTGATCACTGGTTCAATGCTTTCCAGGCTCCTGTAGACAATTACAATTTTTTTTTACCTGCAAAAAAATTACCATTTTTTATTTCCGTCTAAAAAGGTGAAATTATCCTTTAACACACGGGTAATCACCTGCTTGTTAATATGATCCAGATCCGCAGCTCCTCCCACCCTCCTGCCTTGCCGAAAGGATGATATCGTCATCAGGGAGGAAGAAGGCGAAGGCACATGGGCTGAATCCTGCATCTGCCCTGCCAAAAATAGTACTGTGCAAGGGAGGCAGAGAGCAAAAGGGGGGCACTCTGAGTAGAAAGAAAAGGAGGAGGGGGGAGGGCATGACTGCAAGGGGCACAGTGATGGGGGGCTGTGATTGTTAAAGGCACTGTGATCAATACCATGCCCTTTTACAGTGCAGTCCCCTTTATATCACAGTGCCCCCTTACATTACAGTGTGAAGGACCAACTCCATGAATTTCTCCCTTCACCAACCACCCCCACAAACAGAGGGACTCAATTCACAAAGCCTAAAGTGGAATTTAACCCCCTTAACCTTTACAGCCAAGGAAGATTCCATCTTAGCCTTTGATTGGCACATATCATGACACCAGCCATTTGATGGCTTGACATTTTGGATTAGAATACAAGAAACTGACAGTTATTCACGGCATTCCTTAAATGTAACCATTTTGGGAAACGGTTGGATCAACTGGTTTCGTTTAGGCTTCGAGACTTTAGATATCGTTCACACCACGATGCAGAGACGCACGTTTTATGCAAGGGCACAAGAGAAACAATTGTTCTCTGTGTCCTGTTCACATCTGCACAGGAATCTGCAACATGTATAAAACTCACTGAAATGCACATAAACACTGATGTAAACTCGTGTCTTCGCAAGTGAAATGTTCATGTTTTTGGGTTTTTTTTTTTATTAGTTTTTCTGCACATATAGTGTGAACAAGGCCTCAAATACCAGCCTAAAATGGGGTACACACTATGAGAAAAAAAAAAAAAAAAAAAAAAATATGAATAATAAATAAATAAGAAATCGGAAGAAAAATTCCATATGAGGCAAGATTGTTTGATATTCATATAGTGTGTACACAAACTTTCGATTCAGACTTTCCAAGCAAAAATTTCCTAAAAGGACAAAACATTTTTCTGATATGTAAACAGGACTAATGATTTTCGTTTAAAATGTGTACTGTTTACGTATGGTTTTTGTACACAGAAAAATTGGATACGGAAGACTGAATGATCAGAAACAACCGAATTAAAAAAAAAAAAAAAAAAAAAAAAAAAACACTTTGTCGTATGAGATTGTTCAAACAATTAGTATCATCCTTGGTTTCAACCTGCTGTGAAACATCGAGGGGAAATTTTTTTTTAAAAAAATGGGTAATCGTTTGCCAGATTTTCTTATAGGGTGTACTGGACTTCTATTTTGTTCTATTTTTAGCCATGTGACTGTAATTTTCTTTTCACTGCGTTCAACTGAAAATAACGGTCACTTTTTTTAAAACCAAGAATACTTCTCCTGGCGAGTTACCTTTGGGAATTAAGCGGTTCCAAAATGGTCTGGTCACTGGATGGAGGAAACATATGACCATTCACATACATACATTTTTCACAGGAGTAGTCCTACATAGGTCCTGGTGCTATATTGCACCACTTAAAAGGGTGTAGGGCTACTGCCTGTGAATTTTAAAGGGTTAACCCTCTATCTACTGCCAATATCACAGAAACCCATGCTTACTTTAAGTATTTGTGTATGAGTTCCTCTCGAGTGAGCAGGTCCTCTGGGAAGGGAACTGTTGGCATCGTGAACTGGTGCTTCAAAGGGCTCTCCTGGTTGCGATGAAAAGAAGCCTGACAGGTCAAGATGGGGACGCCACCCTGCACGGCTTTTACAGAACGAACACTGAAACTTCGGCCATCTCTTGTCCTCTCCACTTGGTACAACACTGGAATATCGGGGTCCCCTAGTGAATGATGTAATAAGATCAGAGCTGTAAATCCAGGAAGAAATGCATAACTAAATGTAGCTCCAGGCAGGCAGTCTTAGTTCCTCTTTACCTGACACATATAACAAAGTCAGTGATGTTCAATTCCTATCACCTGATGTGCAGCACATGCAGTTCTGGGAGCTGACAAGAATTTTTTTTTTTTTTAATATACATATAGCCCTGTTGAAAACAATCAGAAAAGTTTAGAGTCAATTGTTGGCTCTCTGGTAAAAGCAATACGAGCAGCTAACTAGTCGCTCGATTGGTTTTACAAGCGGCAGGAGAGCACATCCCACTGCATTCAGCGGGCTGTCCTACCGGGACACACCTAATCAACCAGCCAGTGCTTCCTCCGGCTGACCAGAGGCGGAAAAAGATAGAAAACAGAAAAGCGATCACTTCAGGTTTCCCCGGATGTAAAACGGTGCCATTTTTAAAAATGGAAAGCATTTGATCACACCAATCTGTGTGATCAAATGCTTTTAAGGGCAGAACAAACATCTGGGGTCTTATTGACCCCAGCTCGCTTCATAAGAGTTCCTGACATTGCCTATTGCTGTCACAAGGGATGTTTACATAAAACAAAAAAACAAAAAACACACACACCCCTTTTCCCTCCCCGTACTTGCACGCAAAGGCGAATGCACACATCGGTCCCACAAGCACACAAACAGCTATCGTCCCACACATGTAAGGTATCACCGCAGAAATCAGATCATGGGTAGTAAGTCTAGCACTAGACCTCTTCTGTAAATCTAAAGTGGTAACCTGTAAAGGCATTTAGAGCCACCTATGGATAGTAAAATTTAAGCTGTTTGTTGCCACTGCAAGACCCTGTGCAATTTTAAAAGTGTGACAGGTTTGGTATCTATTTACATCACCTTTTATATGTTATCAAAAAAATTTAGTTATGTATTGTTTTTTCATTTAAAAAAATAAATAAATAAATAACGGTTTGAAAAACTGCTGTGCAAATACTGTGTGACATGAAAAATTGCAACACCCAACAATGTATTCTCTGCTTTAAAAAAAAATTATATAAATGCTTGGGGGTTCTAAGAAACTTTCCAGCCAAAAAAAAAAAAAAAAGGAAGGAAGTTTAAAATCACCATAAAGCACCTTTCAGTTTTAAAAGCCTCACATATTTCTAAAAGCACCTCTGCATTTTTTATTTTTTTAAGTCAGGACCAGTAGATTGTCCTGAGGGACAAATAGTTTGGGACCCCATTTTAGTCCCTTGGACAAGTTTATTTTTTTTTGTTTTTTTACAAATGTCCACACCCCTGAAAGTATAACTTGGTACATGTAGCCTCTTAAAGTAAAATGTGAGCCCAATCACTAACATTTCATATAAAATGTAACAAATTAATGTAATAGTCAATTTTTAAATCATCAGCTTTCATTAAAATGATACTTGGTACCATTAAAGGTCCTTATGTATGCATTTCTGAGAGAACCTGTCTCAGTAGTGCTCCTGCCTTCTCACCTTGTCACAAAAGACTTTCCATGGAACTAAAAAACGGCCATTTTCATGTACTACATAGGGACAGTTCGCTGTTGTAACCATCAGGAAATCTGACCTAAGAAATGCCATGCAGACACCACAGGAGTCCATGTAGATAGGAAGTGGCTGCAATGAGGCTGCAGAAGATAGCAGCACTGACATGCAAAAAAAAAAAAAAAAAACAAAAAAAAAAAAAAACACACAAGGAGGAGAGCAGGCAGAATGAGGCCATGTGAGTCAATGCTATTACAGCTCAATGGTCACATCAATATAACACATGGCATGGTCATAACTGGAGTAAATGTCAAGGCTATTACTGAAAGGGTGCAGAACAAAGTACAGCAGCAAGCCTGCACATTGCACTATCACAAGGTGCCAATTTATGAAAATATATATCGGATTCTACCAGAGTAGATAAATATGGAAAAAGGAGTATGACGGGGGAAAAAAAAAAAAAAAAAAAAAAAATGTAAAACCCTTAGAGATATTATATATACAGATGAATAAAATATCTGCTTTAGCTTTGGTTAGAGCAGGGAAGGGTTAGAGCCTCTGTCAAATATATACCGATGTCTGCGTCCCCATTGGAATAAAATTAGTTTACTAAATCACTATGTATCAGACTATTTGCATTGTTTTCTTTCACAAAATACGTTTTTCATCTCAGTGCTGATCTTCTCCAGGGTCTTTCAGCCACTTTACATGCACACCTCCAGTGTCACATCATTGCTTCCTGACAGTCACAATGGTGAACCATGCCTGCTTTGTTAACCACTTACCTGTCGCTGTATAACAGATATACTGCGGCATGGGTGCGCAAAATCACACACGATTTTGCATTTCCTGGTAGGGGGCACTCCCTCAACCCCCATTCACCGGGTCCTGGGTGGTGATTACCGATAATCACCGACATGGAGGAAGACTATTAAAAAAAATAAAAAAACCCAGTCTTCCTCCCTGTCAGCTCAGGCTCACTGCTGCTTGTGTGCTTACAGTGAAGCAAATACCCCTCTGCACCCTAGTGAGACAGTCCCTACATATAGTTAACCCTTTGATCACCCTTCACATTAACCCCTTTCTGCCCAGTGCCATTAGTACAGTGTCGGTGCTGTTCTTTTAGCACGGATCACTCTATTGGTGTCACTGGGGATGTCAGTAACATCTAGTCCCCCCCCCCATGTCAGAATGCCCGCCGCAGTCCCGCAGTAAGTCGCTAATCACCGCCATTACTAGTAGAGAAAAAAGTTTTTTTTTTTTAAATCTCAGTATCTATACACTATATAAAACTTTCATGTAAACCAATTAGTTTACACGTATTTGGATTTTGTTTAGCAAAGACATGTCACAGAATACATTTTGGCCTAAATTTATCATGAAATTAGTTTTACTGGATATGTTTAATAGCAAAAAGTCTAAAATATTATTTTTTCCTCAAAATTGTCGGTCTTTGTTTTGCCTATAGCGAAAAAAAACAAACAAACAAAAAATAAATAAATAAATAACCACCCGCACAGGCGATCAAATACCACCAAAGAAAGCTCAATTCATGGGGGGGGCATAAAATTCATCTTGGTGCGGCGTTGCATGACCACGCAATTGTCAGTTAAAGTAACACAGTGATGCAAAAAATGTCCTGGTCAGGAAGGGGGGGGGGGGGGTGTAAATCCTCTGGAGGGCAAGTGGTTCATTTATGCTGTATCCCAGGCCTTGTTTACACCAACAGCAGTCCCTAGCTCCTCTCTGAAAAAGCATTCTGCGGTGGATCATTTTTCAGAGGGCAGTAGAGCAGTGCCTTCCAGCCGTTCAGCAGCAACTACTAAAGCCTCCTGAACACAATTTTTTACTTTTTTTCCCTCTCTTCTTCCCAAACAGGGATTTTACATGTAATTACTGTGCTGCAACCAGGAGACAAACAGTTGTCTTGTGGCACAGTCCTACAGACTTCAACTGGTGAGTCTGACAAGACAGTGCTACGTCAAACTCGTCATAGCATGTGTATGGCTCCCCACAGCTGCATGTTATGTTTAAAGCCAGCCTTACATGGGTTGAATTGACAGAAAATTTTCCATTTGAATTTTACACCATTAGTGAGTCAGAGAAACACCCGATTTTCATGTGACCAGTGAATCTGAGTGATCAGGCATGTTGGAAATTTTTTGAAATACGAATGAATTTCAAATCAATGATGGGAAAATCGTGCGAGAAATATAAAATGAAAAAGAAATGAGCATGAGCCGAGATCTGGAAAGAAAAGATTCTTTGCTGTGAAAATTCTTTTCTGTAGAAACATGAAGTGAAATTGAAGGCTTGGTTGGTTGAATTTCAAAATCAATGGTGGCGCCATCGGATTACAAATTTGGACGAAATTTACTATTTTCTAAAGAAAATGTGTTCGGAATTCAACCCATGTATGACCTGCATAAAATCGGCGGTCAAATCACATCTCAACTGTCTGATTGTACCACTTGTGTAAACAAGGCCTTATGGATTAGTACACACGACGAGGGGGAAAAAAAAAAAAATTATATTTATATATATATATATATATATATATATATATATATATATATATATATATATATATATATATATATATATATATATATATATATATATATATATATATATATATATACATACACACACACACACACACACACACACACACACACACACACACACACCTTTCAAAGCGATAATCCGATAGTCAGTACACAACTTTCAAGAGCCGATCATGACAGTTCATGCGAAATGAAGGGACAAGCACGAAAAATGTATCTTGTACGATAACAGAACAAAAATGTTTTGTTTAGTCAGTACAGTATTTGTCAGAAGAAAAAAAAAAAAAAAAAAAAAAAAAAAAAAAAAGGGGAGTCGAGTGAGCAAGACTGTACATGCTTGGAAAGAAAAAACCACATTACATCATCACGGGACTTTGTATTCCGTGTTACGAGACTTTACAATGAGAACACACACACACCTTTAGAGCAACGAAGACCCAGACACAGTATTTTTACAGAGAGGACAGTAGTAGGATTTTGTTACAAACACTGCTTCTTGAGCTATTCTTTTTTTTTTTTTTAATTTTTATAGTGCCTAAGCGTTCTGTCATAGGTTTACTGCAGATTGGTTTAATCTCATTTGTGCCCGCATAACATTGGAGCGTTGTTCACAATAACAATATATATTTGGGTTGGGATGGGTTTTGGGTCACCTGCTCGTACGAAGTAGCAGTGTAAGGAGTGGACGTTTTCCTCCTCAGGTACAGAGCTGGCAGCTGCCACCAGAGCTTGTCCAACGATCTGTCCACCAAACAGTCTCTTGGTGACGGGTACCCAGTGATGGGAGCCTCTGTAACAAGAACAACACTTGTGAATTGCATGTCATATACAGTAGGCAAAGACCTACCTATCTGTGTGTATCCAGCTTTGAATGTCCTTCATTTGTGTGCAGTGAATGGCTGCCAACATTAAATTGAAACCCTTACATATACCCAGCAAAGTGAATGGCGTAAGATGAAACAAATCCTCCTACATAAGATGTACCCATTTATCTGTAGCCGTCTGCTCCCTACATTTATTCAAAGTGCAGAATTTATACAGATATCTCAGTTCTGAAAAAAAAGCAGAGGGTGGGGAGCTGAAGATACATCAGTGGGGAGAGCCTCGAGAGCTGATTGGAGAGAAAAAAAAACAAACAAAAAAAAACACACACCACTCCCCTCTTCACATAGCACACAGGAACAGGAAGCTGAGGTTGTCAATCAGACTGTGCCCTCCCCGTCACCATTTTTCACTTGGTGTCAGATAAACTCACCAGAAGACAGACAGACGCACACGTCAAGAGCATAATGTGCATCTCATACTAGCATATTATGAAAGACTTGCCGGAAAAGGAAGCCCTCCAGCGGAGTGTTGTCACGGCTCCCCGAGGCTTCCATCTTCACCCAGTCTTACTTCAGAGTTCACAGGCTAAGGCCATTTGAATACACTATACAATCTGATTGTGCAATCTCCTTTACATCTACCAACAATTATGTAACAATTTGTTGTATACACCGGGCACTCCCCACGCCGTATACCCACTATGTGTACCCCGGGCACTCCCCACGCCGCATACCCCCTATGTGTACACCGGGCACTCCCCACGCCGTATACCTCCAAAACGCATAGACTCCTGCTGCCTTCCTCCTGGGTAAATGCACCTTTCTCCTACCTCCACTCTTAACTCCAAAACGCATTGACTCCTGCTATACTCAGAACAAATGGTGTATTTATATTTTTGTATATATTGACCAGCTCTCACCTTCAGCTGCACCCGTTTTACGACTGGTGTCTGTTTCCTGAGAGAATCATCCCCCACTCCTCATGTGATCTTTATCAGCTTCTAATTGGGGTGGAGTTGAATGCTCATTTGAGCATCTCCCTATAAATTTAGATCAGCTCATGGGGGAGATCTCTGATGGGGGGCACAGTCTGATGGGGGTGCTGCTTCAGATTGAGTGCGGCTTGAACGAGTGCGTAGAAGAAGCAGTTAAACGCAGCAGTTAATCTGAAGCAGGAGAACCCAAGCAGCAGGAAGACACAACAACAGCAAGAAGCTCTACTGCATGCTGGAAGACTGCAAGCAAACACCCTGGGAAACCTCTTACATGCCTGAGACCCACTCCGTGTACCTTTATATAATACACCCCTCTTCTCCTCTTCATATTACTATCCTCTGTTCCCACATCTCATTTCTTTACCCCTCTGCTCCACCCCACAACCTGTACATCTCCCCCTCACTGCTATCATCTCCCTACTACTGCTCTCTTCACCTCCCCAAAATGTCTCTTCCACTCCTCCTTCTCATTTTCCTCTCCTCCGTTCCCAAAATCCATTCATTATATCCCTCTGCCCCTTCCAAACATTTGTATATCGTGTCCTCACTGCTTCCCTCACCCCTCTATGGCACCCACCACCTCCTCCTATTACTCCACTCTCCCACTGACCCCAACACCTCCACTAGGAGTTTCTCACGCTCCTGCACATCCCGCTCCCATGCCACCTTTCTCACCCTTCTCCTCCTCCTAGCCGCGGGGGACATCTCCCCGAATCCTGGCCCTCCACCTCCCTCACCCGCTCAACACCCTCCCGCCTCCACATCCTACTGCAACCCCCACAACTTAGTATCTGTCCCCCTGCTCCCTAAAATCTCCCCCCCGTTTTCATGTGCACTCCTGAACGCCCGTTCGGTGTGCAACAAGCTTACCGCCATCCACGACCTCTTTGTTTCCCGCTCCCTCAACCTCCTAGCGATCACGGAAACCTGGATCCAGCTCACTGATTCTACCTCCCCTGCTGCACTCTCCTATGGAGGTCTCACCTGGACCCACTCACCCAGGCCCAACGGTCGTAAAGGTGGTGGGGTTGGTCTGCTCCTGTCACCGCAGAGCACCTTCCGAGTCCTCCCAAACCCCCCCTCCCTATCCTTCTCCTCCGAGGCCCACTGCCTCCGACTATTCTCCCCAACCCCCCTGAAGATTGCTGTGATATACCGGCCTCCTGGATCTATACCCCGCTTCCTGGATGACTTCTCCTCCTGGCTACCCTTCTTCCTCTCCTCTGAGCTACCCACCATCATTCTTGGGGATTTCAACATCCCTGTCAACCTCGACAACCCGGACACAGCCCGTCTCCTCCACCTAACCTCCTCCTTTGCACTTGCACAGTGCATACAATCCACCACCCACTCCGACGGAAATATCCTGGACCTTGTCTTCTCCAACCGCTGCGCTCCCCACAACCTCACTAACACCCCCTTCCCTCTCTCTGACCACAACCTGATCACCTTCTCTATCTCCTCGTCCTCCAACGCCTACCCCTCCAAATGTCACACTACTACCAGCCGGAACCTCCGCAACCTTAACCCTGCCTCCCTCCACTCTGCAGCTGATCAACTCCACGACCGCATCCTCCCCCTGTCCTGCCCCGACTTGGCTATGACCGCCTACAACAATGCGCTCTCAACA
This sequence comes from Staurois parvus, assembly GCF_062004578.1. Taxonomy (NCBI): domain Eukaryota; kingdom Metazoa; phylum Chordata; class Amphibia; order Anura; family Ranidae; genus Staurois; species Staurois parvus. Next base: position 16,545,771 of record NW_028317933.1, read on the forward strand.
GCCCTTGACTCACTAGCGCCTTTAACCACACGCAACATCAGACCCCGACCGCTCCAGCCCTGGCAGACTGATCACACCAAAACCCTCAAACGACACAGTCGTGCCCTGGAGCGACTATGGCGCAAAACCAAATCCCAACAAGCCTTCACCCGCTATAAATCTGCCTTCCGCACCTACACCTCCTCCCTCCATGCTGCCAAACAGGCCTACTTCTTGACCCTCATCAAGGCCCTCTCCTCCAATCCTCGCCGACTCTTCTCTGCCTTCAACTCTCTACTCTCTCCACCCCCACCTCCACCCAGCACCTCACTCACTGCCCTTGAGATTGCCAATCACTTCAAAAACAAAATTGACACAATTCGCAAGGACATTGCCGCAACTCACACGCCCTCTCAACCCGTCCCCTCTCACACAGTTACCCCCTTATCCCCCCTCCCCCTCGACATAACCCGCAGGGACTTCGTCGCTGCTCAAACTCTCTCCAACCCCCTTCACCCTCACTCAGCTACCCCCTCATCACCCCTCTCCCACAGCCCCACCACTGCTCTGACCTCCTCTTCCACCCCACCCTACATTCCTCATACTGAAGCTCCCCCAACACTCCACACCTTTGACCTTACTACCATCGAGGAAGTCTCCAAGATCCTCTCTGATGCCCGCCTCACCACCTGCCCCCTCGACCCTATCCCCTCACAACTCCTACGACCTTCCTCCTCCTCCATCCTACGCTCTCTCACCCACATCTTCAATCTCTCCCTCTCCTCAGGCACTTTCCCCTCCCCTCTGAAACATGCACACATCACCCCCATACTTAAAAAGCCCTCCCTGGACCCCAATGACACGAACAACCTCAGACCCATCTCCCTGCTCCCATTTACATCTAAACTCCTCGAGCGCCTAGTCTACACCCGCCTATGCTCTCACCTCAACGACAACAACCTCCTCGATCCCCTACAGTCCGGCTTCCGTCCCCTACACTCCACCGAAACTGCCTTACTCAAACTCTCCAACGACCTGCTAACCGCCAAAGCTAATGGCCACTATTCAGTGCTCCTACTCCTTGACCTCTCTGCGGCCTTCGACACAGTCGACCACCCCCTTCTCCTCAAAAAACTACACTCCCTCGGCCTCAGAGATTCTGCTCTCTCCTGGCTCTCATCCTACCTGTCACAACGCTCCTTCAGCGTTACCTATAATGCTACCACCTCCCCCTCACTCCCCCTCTCTGTTGGGGTCCCTCAAGGCTCTGTCCTCAGGCCCCTTCTCTTCTCCATCTATACCTCCTCCCTTGGCCAACTCATACACTCTCACGGCTTCAACTACCACCTCTATGCCGACGACACACAAATCTATCTCTCAACCCCCCACCTCACCCCCTTGGTCTCAGCCCGAATCACTCACCTACTGAGCGACATATCAGACTGGATGTCGCTCCACTTCCTTAAATTGAACCTCTCCAAAACCGAGTTTCTTGTCTTCCCCCCAGCCCGGACACCACCCCCCATTGATTTCTCCATCACATCCAACAACGCTACCATCAAACCCGCCCTGCAGGCCAGAGTACTGGGTGTCATTCTGGACTCCAACCTATCCTTCCAGCCCCAAGTCCAATCTTTAACAAACTCGTGCAGACTCCACCTCCGCAACATCGCCAAAATACGCCCGTTCCTAACCCCAGAAACCACTAAACAGCTCATCCACTCCCTCATCATATCACGACTCGACTACTGCAACTCCCTCCTCACTGGCCTGCCTCGCCGCTGGCTATCCCCTCTTCAGTCCATCCTGAACACGGCTGCCAGACTCATTCACCTTTCCAACCGCACTGTCTCCGCCACCCCCCTCTGCCAATCCCTCCACTGGCTTCCAATTGCGCAACGGATCAAATTCAAAATCCTAACGCTGACGTACAAAGCTGTCCACCATACTGCCCCGAACTACATCACTGACCTAATATCCAAGTACCGCCCAGCATGCACACTCCGCTCCTCACAAGACCTCCTTCTCTCTAGTTCCCTGGTCTCCTCCTCCCATGCCCGCCTCCAGGACTTCTCCAGGGTGTCACCCATCCTCTGGAACTCCCTGCCCCAACCCATCAGATTATCACCTACTCTCCTCTCCTTTAGGCGCACCCTGAAAACCCATCTCTTCAGGGAAGCCTACCCCACCCCCTGCTAACTTGCCGACCTCCTCCACTCTTCCTACCACTCCATCCCCCACAGCTATCTCCTCCTGTGCCACCACCCCCTCCCTCCTAGATTGTAAGCTCAAAAGAGCAGGGCCCTCAATCCCCTCATGTTTTGCATTGTATTGGTATTGTTCTGTCACATGTTCTGTCTCCCTTTTGTAATGTACAGCGCTGAGCGAACTATTGGCGCTTTATAAATACTGTATAATAATAATAATAATAATAATAATGTGTACACCGGGCACTCCCCACGCCGTATACCCCCTATGTGTACACCGGGCACTCCCCGCGCCGTATACCCCCTATGTGTACACCGGGCACTCCCCGCGCCGTATACCCCCTATGTGTACACCGGGCACTCCCCGCGCCGTATACCCCCTATGTGTACACCGGGCACTCCCCGCGCCGTATACCCACTATGTGTACACCGGGCACTCCCCGCGCCGTATACCCACTATGTGTACACCGGGCACTCCCCGCGCCGTATACCCACTATGTGTACACCGGGCACTCCCCGCGCCGTATACCCACTATGTGTACACCGGGCACTCCCCGCGCCGTATACCCACTATGTGTACACCGGGCACTCCCCGCGCCGTATACCCACTATGTGTACACCGGGCACTCCCCGCGCCGTATACCCACTATGTGTACACCGGGCACTCCCCGCGCCGTATACCCACTATGTGTACACCGGGCACTCCCCGCGCCGTATACCCACTATGTGTACACCGGGCACTCCCCGCGCCGTATACCCACTATGTGTACACCGGGCACTCCCCGCGCCGTATACCCACTATGTGTACACCGGGCACTCCCCGCGCCGTATACCCCCTATGTGTACACCGGGCACTCCCCGCGCCGTATACCCACTATGTGTACACCGGGCACTTGCCATATCGCTATGTGTACACCGGGCACTCCCCACGCCGTATACCCCCTATGTGGACACCGGGCACTCCCCATATCCCTATGTGGACACCGGGCACTCCCCATATCCCTATGTGGACACCGGGCACTCCCCATATCCCTATGTGGACACCGGGCATTCCCCATATCCCTATGTGGACACCGGGCACTCCCCATATCCCTATGTGGACACCGGGCACTCCCCATATCCCTATGTGGACACCGGGCACTCCCCATATCCCTATGTGGACACCGGGCACTCCCCATATCCCTATGTGGACACCGGGCACTCCCCATATCCCTATGTGGACACCGGGCACTCCCCATATCCCTATGTGGACACCGGGCACTCCCCATATCCCTATGTGGACACCGGGCACTCCCCATATCCCTATGTGGACACCGGGCACTCCCCATATCCCTATGTGGACACCGGGCACTCCCCATATCCCTATGTGGACACCGGGCACTCCCCATATCCCTATGTGGACACCGGGCACTCACCACACGCCGTATACTCCCAGGTGGACACCGGGCACTCACCCAGCCGTATACTCCCAGGTGGACACCGGGCACTCACCCAGCCGTATACTCCCAGGTGGACACCGGGCACTCACCCAGCCGTATACTCCCAGGTGGACACCAGGTAATGACACATACTGTCTATAGGCACAGCCAGCCCCCTGTCCAGTCACACGGCCCCCACCCCTCCCCCAGCAGCACCTGAACAGGTCCTTGTCGAGCGGCTCCAGGTTGAGCACACTGGTCACCAGCACACTCCTTAGGTCCCGAGGCTTCTTCCCCTCCGGCTCCTCCAGCACGTCCTCCGGCTGCAGATACCCGGCCATCCTCCCGCTGTGCTCCCTGAGCCGACCCTTGGACTGCATTCAGCGAACCCCGCCCACCGGCACACGGGTGAACAACGAGCCGGAAGTGACGGAAGACAACATCCTCTACCTCCTGAACCAATCCGGAATTGGAAAGTCGGTTATGGGTGGGTGGGCTCAGCCTGAGTATAAATACTATAGGAAAGGCGTGGCCAAAGCCCAACGTTCTCCATTCTGGGCTCGGGTGTCATTGTTTGCAGTGGTTTGGTTTCTCAGCAATACAGGAAAGCGAGGTATCGATGGTGTGTGCAGGGAACCAGTACAATCTGCCCTCTGAATGTAACACCAGGAGAGCTCCATACTGAGGATAGACAGGGAGGGGTACAGTGTGTTAGTGGTCCTTCCATCCCAACAAGAGGATGTGTGCAGGGCCCTCCTCCAGGATCAGGAAGTCCTAGATCTTCATCCTCCCAATCCTCTCCATAAACACGATGGATGACGTCTCCATGGGCGATGTGTGTACACGAGGATACGACCAATCTGTGACCAGCTATCGTCTGTGATCACAATGTACTGGATATAAGATCGACTGACACTTCCCGTCACCTCCGCCACAGGACACCGATTTGTCTTTGTAACCAATCAGCTTGCACGTCTTATTCATCGAAGAGCCTGGCGGAGCGCGAGGTTCTCCAGTATGCAGCGCGGAACCTGCTTCATCAACTATGAGGATTTCCGGGAATGCTTCGATTCCTACAAGAAGGAGACCAAGCTGAGTTTCATGCTCCAGAGCTGCGTATCCGTCCAGCAGCACAACCTCAAGCATGGCACTGATATCCGCGAGGACATCATGTAAGAATCCGCACTGGTAGTATGCTGGGACAGGGGTCACTCCACCCAAAACTGGTGGGTTTTTTATTTAGTGGTTTTGGCGGGGTGACAGTGGAAAGCCTAGCACTGACGAGTTGGTTCATCTTTACAGAAAAAAGGTGAACTAACACCCTCACTGCCTTCCTTGGGCCCTGCTGTACTTACCTCCAGGGGTGCCCAGCTGTCAGTGCCCATGCAGCTGATCCCTCTTCTCTGTGCAGCGCTTCCAGGATGGCCCAGAGGTTCTGATTGGTCAGGAAAATACACTGATTCACTCTGCTCAGTCCCGGAAGTGTTGCACAGCGAAGAGGGGAAAAAGAGGTGTGTGTGTGTGTATACATGGGCTTACAAGCACCTTAGAGTAGTTCTAAAGCCTCAGTATTTTTAACCGTAATGCATTCCTTGCATAAAGCGGAGTTCCACTCGCTCTGTAAAAAAAATAAGTCAGCAGCTACAAAAACTGTAGCTGCTGACTTTTAAAAAACAGCCACTTACCTGCCCTATGATCCCACGATGCCCCAGCCGCAGGCCGTTTCACCGGCCATCCTGTATTCCAGGCGCCGGCATCTTCAGTATGGGCACCCGGCTGTCACAGCTTGCGGCTTCATAGCCGGCTGCCCACTGCGCTGCGCTTCCTAAATGGCCCCGTTGTCTCCTGGGACCTGTCACGTGTCCCACAAAACTTCGGGGAGGGAAGGAGGACAACTTCCGTCTCCGATCGCCTAGGCGATCGCATTGGGAGCGGGTACCTGTTCCCTCCCGCTCCCCAAAGGTGCCAATCCTTAATGGGGAGCGGGGGACCAATCTTTAAAGCGGAACCTCCCCTTTTGGGTGGAACTCCGCTTTAACGTGTTACTAAACCCACAACAGTAAAATCTGTCTGCATATGCAGTAAAGCATGCTTGTTATACTCTGTGGAACCTAATTGGTTAATCCTCCGCACTGTGTAAAAAAGGCTGTTTGATCCTGCCCTTCTTCTGCTGTCCCCAATCCATCTGCTGATAGTACAGAGCTCTGCACATGCTCAGTTTAGTGTGTATGGCTAGAGAGTTGTTGGTTTTTCCTTTGGGAGAGTGCATGTGATCAGCACAGGGCCAATCAGCACGGTCCAGTCAGAGGGTCAGGGAGTATGCAACTTCATAGGACAGTCAGAGGAGAATGAAAACTCCTCCTACAAATTTAACCAGTGCTCAGCTGGACACTGATAGAAGTCACAAGACTGCTCTAACTGCTGATGAGAAAAGGTATTTAGCAGTTTAAATTTACTAAAATAATTGCACTTCCATAGTCTGTGTACTGTGGGAGACCAGATATAGTGAATGCAGGGTCCTGGGAGACCAGATATAGTGAATGCAGGGTCCTGGGAGACCAGATATAGTGAATGCAGGGTCCTTTTAACTGCTTCCCGCCTATTATATATGTTCTGGGAGGATGTCACATGACGTCCTCCCACTCTAACTGCACACGCCAATAGGCGGTGTGCTATGTCCCTGGGACACAGTGGATCATCAATCACACTAAAGAGCCGATGACGTCAGCTCTGTCATGTAATCAGCTGTGTCCAAGCACAGCTGATCACATGTAAACAAGGAAATGCTGGTTATCGCCAGTCCTCTCCTTACACCGACAGCATGTGAGGTGAGGAGAGCCGGTAATCAGCATTTCTCAGGGTGGACATCTACACTGATCATCAGTGCCCTGATGTTCAGTGTAGCCCCATCAGTGTCACCTGTCAGTGCCCATCAATACCACATACAAGTGCCCTTTAGTGCCCATCAAACCACATATCAGTGCTGCCTTTCAGTGCCATATACGAGTGCTGTCTTTCAGTGCCCACCAGTGATGCCTGTCAATGCTTACCAGTGCCACCTATCACTGCAGCCTCATTAGCACACATCAGTGAAGGAGAAAAATTACTTATTTACAACATTTTATAACAGAAACTAAGAAACGTTTTTTTTTTTTTCAAAAATTTTCAGTTTTTTTTTTTTTTTTTTTTTTTTTTTTTAGTTTTGTTTAACAAAAAATAAAAAACCCAGAGGTGATTAAATGCCACCAAAAGAAAGCTCTATATATCTCAAAAAATATAAAAAATGTTTGGGTAGAGTGCTGCATGACCGCACAATTGTCAAAGTGCGACTGCACTGAAAGCTGAAAATTGGCCTGGGCAGGAAGGGAGTAAAAGTGCCCGGTAGGCAAGTGGTTAAGGTAAAATATGTGTAGGCATCAGTAGTGGCCCCTGTCCCTTCCCTCCTTCCTTATACTTACATGAACTCTCATTCAATCCAGCGCTGTGCACGTCTGCAGCTCTTCTCTCATTTCTGGGGCTCACAGGTTTGCTGAGGCAGCAGGAACCATTGGCTTGCACTGCTGTCAATCAAAGCCAGTGATGAGGGCGCGGTGGAGGCAAGTCCTGCTGTCTGTGTCAATGGACGCAGCAGCGGGGCTCAGGAGCGAGCCTGCACAAGTGCCCCCTGAGGAAGTGGCTTCCCACTGGGGGCACTTGGCAGAGGGGAGGAGCCAAGAGTGCCAGTGGGGGACCCGAGAAGAGTGTCCGGGGCCACTTTGTGCAATTCTATTGCACAGAGCAAGTAACTATAGATACAGTCAGGTCCATAAATATTGGGACATGGACACAATTCTAACATTTTTGGCTCTATACACCACCACAATGGATTTGAAATGAAACGAACAAGATGTGCTTTAACTGCAGACAGTCATCTTTAATTTGAGGGTATTTACATCCAAATCAGGTGAACGGTGTAGGAATTACAACAGTTTGCATATGTGCCTCTCACTTGTTACGGGACCAAAAGTAATGGGACAGAATAATAATCATAAATCAAATTTTCACTTTTTAATACTTGGTTGCAAATCCTTTGCAGTCAATTACAGCCTGAAGTCTGGAACGCATAGACATCACCAGACGCTGGGTTTCATCCCTGGTGATGCTCTGCCAGGCCTCTACTGCAACTGTCTTCAGTTCCTGCTTGTTCTTGGGGCATTTTCCCTTCAGTTTTGTCTTCAGCAAGTGAAATGCATGCTCAATCAGATTCAGGTCAGTTGATTGACTTGGCCATTGCATAACATTCCACTTCTTTCCCTTAAAAAACTCTTTGGTTGCTTTTGCAGTATGCTTTGGGTCATTGTCCATCTGCACTGTGAAGCAGCGTCCAATGAGTTGTGAGGCATTTGGCTGAATATGAGCAGATAATATTCCCGAAACACTTCAGAATTCATCCTGCTGCTTTTATCAGCAGTCACATCATCAATAAATACAAGAGAACCAGTTCCATTGGCAGCCATACATGCCCACGCCATGACACTACCACCACCATGCTTCACTGATGAGGTGGTATGTTTAGGATCATGAGCAGTTCCTTTCCTTCTCCATACTCTTCTCTTCCCATCACTCTGGTACAAGTTGATCTTGGTCTCATCTGTCCATAGGATGTTGTTCCAGAACTGTGAAGGCTTTTTTAGATTTCGTTTGGCAAACTCTAATCTGGCCTTCCTGTTTTTGAGGCTCACCAATGGTTTACATCTTGTGGTGAACCCTCTGTATTCACTCTGGTGAAGTCTTCTCTTGATTGTTGACTTTGACACACATACACCTACCTCCTGGAGAGTGTTTTTGATCTGGCCAACTGTTGTGAAGGGTGTTTTCTTCACCAGGGAAAGAATTCTTCGGTCATCCACCACATTTGTTTTCCGTGGTCTTCCGGGTCTTTTGGTGTTGCTGAGCTCACCGGTGCGTTCCTTCTTTTTAAGAATGTTCCAAACAGTTGTTTTGGCCACGCCTAATGTTTTTGCTATCTCTCTGATGGGTTTGTTTTGTTTTTTCAGCCTAATGATGGCTTGCTTCACTGATAGTGACAGCTCTTTGGATCTCATCTTGAGAGTTGACAGCAACAGATTCCAAATGCAAATAGCACACTTGAAATGAACTCTGGACCTTTTATCTGCTCATTGTAATTGGGATAATGAGGGAAAACACACACCTGGCCATGGAACAGCTGAGAAGCCAATTGTCCCATTACTTTTGGTCCCTTAACAAGTGGGAGGCACATATGCAAACTGTTGTAATTCCTACACCGTTCACCTGATTTGGATGTAAATAGCCTCAAATTAAAGCTGACAGTCTGCAGTTAAAGCACATCTTGTTAGTTTAATTTCAAATCCATTGTGGTGGTGTATAGAGCCAAAAATGTTAGAATTGTGTCCATGTCCCAATATTTATGGACCTGACTGTATGTATGTTATAAGGAAAAAAGTGTTTTTGGTTTTTCTTCCACTTTTAAAGCTGAACTCAAAGTATTACCTGTATTGCATACTTCAGTCCAGCTTGCAACCATATAAGTATGCACATACCTGATGGACCACTGTGGAAGCTGTAGATAAATGTAGTTGTCGGTGCTACTACAGTGCTACAGTGATAGCTGCATTCTTCTGGGTCCCATGTGACCATTTCCCCTCTGCACACTGACTACAGGGTCTTTCACTCGGCCACCATTCCTAGAACACCTTGTATTTTTTTCAGTGAATACAAGGCGTTCCCTGGTTGAATGATGTAGAGAGGAGGGGCAGTGATGAAATGATCTACACCTTGTCCAATCAGAGAACGCCTTGTATTTATTGAAATTAATACAAGACTTTCTACGAATGGTGGCAGTGCCAAACGAGCAACCACCAGTGGTCAGTGGGCAAAAGGGAAGCTGCTTGCATAGAACCTGAGCTGGACCTGGAAGATACATTCTTGATTAATGAAATGCAGCAAGTGGCCTGGCTTTACCATTTCATTTTCTTTCTTGTTTAAGGGGCTGTGCACTCGCCCCTTAAACAACAGTGCATTGCATAGATGTGAACATGTCTTTTATACCATGAATGGATTCCTTTTGAGCAATGGCTGAAGTGCAAAAAACCGCTGCAGTTTAATCAGGTCGGAGCTATTAGAAAACGCTCCCTGGTAACTGGTCGAAACAGCATTTTCTGTTGGAGACCAGTCGTCCAATCCAGTTATCTGTGTGCTGGGTGACTGGTCTCCTCAACCTAGTAGTGTGAATCAGAAAGCCGTTGTGCCAGGAACACCTATGTGATGGGGTGCACTGCAAACCTCTCCTTCCTGTGCCTGGTGACTATGTGCCATAGGCCTTGCTTACACTTGTTGCTCCTGAAGAGCAATCTGCATTCAGATTGCTCTTCAGAGAGCATTTGAAAGGCTGCTTCAACCCATAAATGCCAGACTACTGCACCATAGCTGTGTGCATTGCTTGCAGTTGTCGGGGGGGTTGCAGTGCAGCCCCATCCACTTGAATGGGTTGCATTTGGCGGATGGCAGTGCCTGCTAAACGCAATGGGGGTATAATACCTGCTGTGAAGCAAAGAATCACGGCTGCAACACTCCCAGCCACTGCCTTTCCAGCTAAAGGGGGAACTGTTGAGGAACGGAAAAAATGCTCAGCCATAGGATTTTAGTGCCTCAGCCTGTTTGCTGAACAAAAAATGTAGTGGATCCCTTCATCTACACTAAACAGTACAGATAGTCGAATCCCCCTGCTGACTTGTATTCTGACAGCTGCTGACAATAGCTGTCATAATGCCCAAAAAGTAGCTGCACCTGATCTTTTGGCTGAGGGACAAATTAATATTGAACTGTATCTAAACCCCCCCAAAAAAAGTAAATAGTGCAGTTTACCAATTCTTCTATGTGGTGGCTGCATTAGTCATTTTCTGATTGAATGCAAAGCATTCTCTAATTGGATGAGGCAGACAGGCGGGGCAGTGTCTTCACACTCTCCACCTTGTCCAATCTGAGATCACTTTGCTTTCATTTAGGAAATGCAAAGCATTCTCTAATTGGATGAGGCAGACAGGCGGGGCAGAGGCTTCACACTCTCCACCTTGTCCAATCTGAGATCACTTTGCTTTCATTTAGGAAATGCAAAGCATTCTCTAATTGGATGAGGCAGACAGGCGGGGCAGTTGCTTCACACTCTCCACCTTGTCCAATCTGAGAACACTTTGCATTCATTTAGGAAAGGCAAAGCATTCTCTTATTGGATGAGGCAGACCGGCGGGGCAGTGGCTTCACACTCTCCACCTTGTCCAATCTGAGATCACTTTGCTTTCATTTAGGAAATGCAAAGCATTCTCTTATTGGATGAGGCAGACAGGCGGGGCAGTGGCTTCACACTCTCCACCTTGTCCAATCTGAGAACACTTTGCATTCATTTAGGAAAGGCAAAGCATTCTCTTATTGGACGAGGCAGACAGGCGGGGCAGAGGCTTCACACTCTCCACCTTGTCCAATCTGAGAACACTTTGCATTCATTTAGGAAATGCAAAGCATTCTCTAATTGGACGAGGCAGACAGTCGGGGCAGTGGCTTCACACTCTCCACCTTGTCCATTCTGAGAACACTTTGCATTCATTTAGGAAATGCAAAGCATTCTCTTATTGGACGAGGCAGACAGGCGGGGCAGTGGCTTCACACTCTCCACCTTGTCCAATCTGAGATCACTTTGCTTTCATTTAGGAAATGCAAAGCATTCTCTGAATGGCACCCGTGCAGAGCAGCTGCCCACCTGTGTTCACAATGCATCAAGCCAGCCGCTCTGCACGGGACCCAGAAGTGAGTGGCGATAACTGGAAAAGCATTTCAGTGATTTCAAGGGGCATTGGCCATGTATGGCACATACATTATTATTATACAGTATTTGTAAAGTGCCAATAGTTCGCTCAGCGCTGTACATTACAAAGGGGGACAGAACATGTGACAGAACAATACCAATACAATGTGATACACGAGGGGTTCGAGGGCCCTGCTCTTTCGAGCTTACAATCTAGGAGGGAGGGGATGGTGGCACAGGAGGAGATAGCTGTGGGGGATGGAGTGGTAGGAAGAGTGGAGGAGGTCGGCAAGTTAGCAGGGGGTGGGGTAGGCTTCCCTGAAGAGATGGGTTTTCAGGGTGCGCCTAAAGGAGAGGAGAGTAGGTGATAGTCTGATGGGTTGGGGCAGGGAGTTTCAGAGGATGGGTGACACCCTGGAGAAGTCCTGGAGGCGGGCATGGGAGGAGGAGACCAGGGAACTAGAGAGAAGGAGGTCTTGTGAGGAGCGGAGTGTGCATGCTGGGCGGTACTTGGATATTAGGTCAGTGATGTAGTACGGGGCAGTATGGTGGACAGCTTTGTACGTCAGTGTTAGGATTTTGAATTTGATCCGTTGTGCAATCGGAAGCCAGTGGAGGGATTGGCAGAGGGGGGTGGCGGAAACGGAGCGGTTGGAAAGGTGAATGAGTCTGGCAGCCGTATTCAGGATCGACTGAAGAGGGGATAGCCAGCGGCAAGGCAGGCCAGTGAGGAGGGAGTTGCAGTAGTCGAGTCGTGATATGATGAGAGAGTGGATGAGCTGTTTAGTGGTTTCTGGGGTTAGGACATACATAGTTGCATTGGCCCGAGCTGGACCAATATAACTGTATAACCTAGCATTCCTGGAATCATTCTGTAGGGCTAGGTTCACATTTGTGCATTGTGGTAACGCACGCAGAATCGCGCATGTTCCCGCAATGCACACAATTTCGTTTGCAGGCGCTCAGTAGTGTCATTCAATGCTACCATGTATGCAAATGCAAAGCAACATGGTAACATGCATTTTAGTTTGGCATGGTTTTAAAAATGGTCAAGCACTTTTGTGCAATTTTTGCACATAGGGCAGCTTATTGAAATGAATGGGCTGCCCTAAATGCGATATGCAAAAACTCGTGCACTGTCGCACCTGGATAGATGTGAACAAACTGCTTTCACACTGTCAAGCTGTGTCTTTTTTTTTTTTTTTTTTTTTTTTCGGATTTCCCATAGACTTTCTATTATGTCCCCTGTATTTGACACATTTTCTGAAAGAGCGACAAAAGCCCTGCATGCTGCATCTTTGGTGCATTTTTAGAAAATGTGCTAAAAATGCAGGACATAATATAAAGTGTATGAGAAACCTTGGATGCACTGTGCTGTGGCTAAAACACAGCGCAACCGAATAAAAGTCGTGTTCAACTCCCAGCTACATTTTTAGAACCCAAGAGGGAATGCCGTACAGGGGCCGAAGGACTAGACATGCTACACATGCCCTGAGTACTATGATGGGTTTTTTTTATGCGAGTAGCAAGTTCATTGTAATCAACTTGTTAAATAGAATTCTTTTTTTAAACCAGAGTTTAGTGTCATTTTAGAAGTTGAAAAAAATAACAATCTAAATGTAAAAATGAAGTATGGGGAATTTGGGGTTGGAAAAAGCATGGGATTATTTACCTACATGGTAGATCGGGTGGGGGTGAGTTAGTGATGAGGGCTGGATAGAGTAAGGCTGGCCATACACTACACAATTTTTCTGTCCAATTTCTGCCCAATTTTATTTAGATTTACCTTCAACTATGTAGTGTAAGGGCGTGCCTAATTGGATACAATTGAAAGCGTTGTTAATGTCTGACCTCATATTATATGGTTTTTGGTAAATCTAAAGAAAAATTCTCAAGACAATTTTATAATGTATGGCCAGCCTAAAACCATTAAGGATCTGTTTGTATGCTCTTGTTAAAGAGAAATCGATCTAATAGAAGCACATGGCTCAGAACTTAGTTTGTCCCTTTTGAAGGAGCAGGTCTTTCAATAATTTGATATCTGCCACCCAATGGAACCATTGTTGAATGGAGGGGGAATAGCCTTCTACAATGCAGGGGTATACTATATGCGCTTGCTGCATTGACCGGATGTAGTATTACTGAGTTTTTGTAGGTCTTAGCTGGGATATTGTGATGAAGAAGGAAAAAAAAATCTGGGGAGGTTATCATTTTTGAGTACAAATAGAAAATCTGCTATTTTAGAAGTCTAACACATATATTGGGAAATGTGATGTTTTGCATTTTTCACCACTTAATATTTAAATTATATTGTTGAACATTCCATACATGTTTTGCTGTGATATTGGGTATCATGAGATTCAATCCTCTGCAGCTGTGACTAGAAGAGGGCTGAAAATTGTACTGGGGTAAACGTTATGGGAAAAAAAAAGAAAATTGTACTGGGTGTATTCGTGTTTAGGACCTTTTTTGTGTTCAGGGACGAATGCCCGGAATGCAGAATACCTGTGTTCTGGGCATTCATCCCTGAACACATAGGGACCTTAAATGCCAGTACCACTTGGCACAGTGCAGAGTCATAGCCTGCCATAGACTTTGACAGGATGTAGGCAGTGGGTCTGGATGCTGGACCTGTGCCATTCGTTCGCATTAAATGCCGGTAGGGATGCGCAGCAGCTAGACTGCCCCATGTGCAAGTGGCCTAAAGGAGTATATCTGGTAATAACCTTCTGAATGTTTCTGTACCCTCTAGTAGTATATGGTGATCTGCATTTAAATTTTTTTTTTTTTTTTTCCCCAGATATACTCAGGTGAAGTTTCGCTGTTCCAAGCTGCAAGGACACAATGGTAAAAGAAAGTCTTCGGATGCCATCTGCCCGGCCTATTTTTTTCTGCAGTATGATTCCGTAATAGATCGACTTGTAGTTAAAGAAGAATACTCCACCCATGTCCACACCAAGCAGACAAGTCTGCCAGCGTCTCCCCCTACACTTTCACAGGAAATAGTACATTCTGAATGTGGGGAGCTGGAATCCCCATCTAAAAAGAGATGCGGTGAAACGATATCTCTAACTCTAGATACAGAATATAATGAAAATCTTCAACTGCATGTGCCATGTGAAGATGATGAGAGCTTGCCCTTGGAGGGAAACGAGAGCAGTGAAGCTGGTTCTCCCAATGCCAGCATAGACTGTGTTCAGGAGGTGTTGTCTATAGAGGCTATTTCACGCTTAGGTGATTTGATGAAAACATTTCAAACCAAAGATATTGGTTCCAAAGCCTTGTTAAGTATTGGAAGTGAACAACAGTTGGAGCAAATAAGCTTTCAAACAAGTAAAATGTGTGGCTTGTTTGTAAAGTTCCCTGAGAGCCTTCTGATCCACATGGTAGTCAGTAAAGGTGGATACACAGTCTATGCTTTTCTAGTGGAAAACGCAGAGCGCAGAGGAAAGGTAATTAACTTTTCTTTCATTAGAGAGGATAATGCAAAGGAGGTCACCAAAATGTTAGAAACCTTTAAAAATTTCAACCCAGAATGGCAAAAGGTAAAGATTATCTATACGGATATCTATTTCAGACACAGGGATACCTTGAGAGAGGCATTTCCTTCAGCCAGGACTCTACTGTCTGTGTTCCATACTGTGCGCTTCATTGAAAGAGAGATTAAGGGATCGTCTTGCTTCAAGGAATGGCTGCGCAAATGGATCGATGATGCCATCCATCACACTAACCCAGAGAAACTGAAATTCTTAGCGGAGCAAATACAGTACAAATTGGACAAAAAGGTGTATGAAAACCTTTACACAAATTGGTTCTCTTGTGAATTGCTGTGGTACATGCATATGAAGAAAGGTTTGCATTCTAGTAACCTGTACATGGACAGCTTAGGCTTGGTGAATGATACCATCTCCAGCCTACTTGAAAAAGATTTATCCATGGAAGAAAAAATTCAGCAGTTTGTTGAATCTGCAGATCATTTCAATAGCAAGGGGTTAGAAAACAAAAGGGATAGCTGTTTGGATTTTTCCAAGAGTAATGTTAAAGTTCCAAAAAAGAGAAGAACGAAGGCAAAGTCTATTGATTCTCCACAGCAGTCAACCCGGCCCGCTTTGAAAAAGAATGCTAGTTTATCAAAGGTTATGGACGCCTTAGGCCACAAACCCAAGCCGTTGCCTTCCAAACTACAGAAAACGTCAGACAAAATGCTACTTTCTTTGAAGAAGAACTGCAACGACCTTGGCTTTCAGCTGTGCCGTAAAGAGTGGGAAGTGGTTCAGAAGTCTAGCCAACTTATAAGTGTGCAGACCACTTCTATTCATGTCCGGTTTCTGGAGGAATCCCATCAAGTCTCTCAGGATGGAGTGTCCTGCACTTGCTTTTTTAATACTCGTTATAAGCTGCCATGTAGACATATCTTAGCCATGCTTCTTACAAACAAAAAGCTGGTTGACAGAGACATGATCAGTGTCAGGTGCCAGAAGAGGTCCTTAAAACCAATGGCACACGACAAGATATTGGAGACGGTACTTTGCAATACTAAATCTGAAGATGAAGCTAACAAAAGGGTAGACATGATCAACAGTCTGGTCATGGAATTTGGTAATTTACTCCTGCAGGGTGATGAGTCGGAAATGCATGTTAGAGCTACTACGCTACAGAAAATGGTGGATATGTGGCACAAAGAGTCGAACAATAAGAAAGAACATCTTGCTGAGAGTAACGTTAACAACCTGCCTTACAAATGGGTGAAGAAGGAACCCAATGAAGGAGAAGCAAATCCTGACTGTTGTGAGCTGTACAGACTGAACACTTGATCCGAACATACTTTCAATATTTATTAGCAGACCAAATAAAACCTCTAACAGACTCTGTAACTGTGTCATGCATCAAAGAAAAAAAAAACAAAACCTAAGTATCATACTTATCTGCATTTGCTCCTGCGGGAGCCTTGCTGTGTGGCCTGCTGCCATTTAGAAAAGTCCCCTGGCCATGCTTTTGGTCTCATTCGCACAGGGGCTGAGGCCCGTACTCTGTGAATTGGTTGATTATGTGGCTGGAGGTGCTATGTGTACCATGTAATCCTATAATGAAGCAACAGCTGTATGGGTGAGCAGCCCTAGATGCATAGGGGGATATTTAGTCCTAGATTGTAGGCTCCAAGGACAGGGCCCTCCTATTCCTCTTGTATTGTTGCTGTATTGTCTCCCTTTATATTTGTAAAGCACTGAGCAAACTATCGAAATCCTGTATAATAATAATTTTGTAAAACTGCATGATGCAAAATCTTCTGCGGCTCTGCATAGAAACCAATTGGCTTTTAGGTTTTATTGTCAACGCTTCTTTGAACAACCTGAAGTTAGAAGCTGATTGGTTACTTTGCACAACTGCACCAGATTCAGAGTGCGTCGGTTTTCGCAAATTCTCCCCATTCTGTGCATGTGGAGGCTGCTCACCAGCATGCCTGTCCAATAAAGATGAGCAGCTGTGACCGTACAGCCACTGCATCTCTAGAGGCTTACTTTGGCTGCTTTCATTCAACAAATGGCACCTCAAGCTGCATAAATAACAATCTGAATCGTGTTGTTTAGGCCAGTCTTTTTCAACCAGGGTGCCTAGAGGTTTCTTCGGGGGTGCCTTGGCAAAATGTCTACAAATTGCCCAAAACTTGTATACAAGCTGGCGGGTGGAACAAGCCTGCCTTTTAGTTACAAAGCCACAGGTTTTCATTGTGCACCATTACAACCTTCTAGCCACCGGCATCCTGACAACCAATTACATCCTCATTTGAAAAGGAGGATGTCGGTACCTGCACAGCACCCTTGTTTGTCTTTCCCCTGCCCCTCTCCGTCAGAACTGGGGTCACATTAGCTGAGTGATGGGAAAAACTGAGTGAGAAGAGAAACAATGGAATGCTAGTCAGCACCAGCGTGCAAAAGTGTATTTGCTTTAGAAGCATAAATTACCTCTAAGGTTGGGTGCCCTACGTGTGGGGATGTTGCTGCATTATATAAAACTATTATAGTTTTTTACATTTTAGAATGAGGGGGCCTCAAGACTGTCCATAGTTTTAAAGGGTGCCTTAGTACTGTCCATAGTTTTAAAGGGTGCCTTGGTACTGTCCATAATTTTAGAGGGTGCCTTGACGTTTGTCCATAATTTGAAAGGGTGCCTTGACTAAAAAAAAGGTTGAGAAACACTGGTTTAGGCCACAGTGCCTGTGTGAATGATGACTGCAGTTGCCATTTATTACCCTGTTGTGGTAAAAGTTGATGGCCTTTTCATAGGAAATAGGCATGTGCAGAAGAAAAGCCTAGCCTGGACACTTTTGAAGCAAGGGCTCCCAGCAGGCCCCACAGTACCAATCTCATAGTAGGGACAGGTAAGTGCAAAATTAGAGAAGGATATAAGAAGATACAGTGAGGAACAGAAGTATTTGAACACCCTGCGATTTTGCAAGTTCTCCCACTTAGAAATCATGGAGGGGTCTGAAATTCACATTGTAGGTGCATTCCCACTCTAAGAGACAGAATTAAAAAAAAAAATTCAGGAAATCACAGTGTATGATTTTTAAAGAATTTATTTGTCTTGCACTGCTGAACATAAGAAAGGTGAGGAATCAGCCCAGAACTACAAGGGAGGAGCTGGTCATGATCAGTGATCTCTTCATTATAGATATTAGATTAATATATTGCATTTTATCAGATTTATATGACCGGTCTCTCCAGAGTGGAAGTCAGGCTAATTTGGTGTACAGTTGCTGCAAAAAGAGGATATCTGTTGTGTTGGAAATGCTTGTCCGTTACCAGTCCAAATGTAAGCACAATGATGTAAGCCATAAAACATGCAGGATTGGAGGGTATGACTGTTTTGTCAATTAACGAAAGCTGTTATTTGGCAGTAAGGCTGGCCATACATTGTACAATTTTCTTGAGAATTTTGCTTTAGATTTACCAAACACCATATAATATGAGGTTAAACCTAAACAACACTTTCAATTGTATCCAATTAGGCAAGCCCTTACACTACATAGTTGAAGGAAAATCTAAAGGAAATTGGACAGAAAATTGTATAGTGTATGGCCAGCTTAAGATAATTTCCTTACTGGCTGTAGGTTAGGACCTGGTCTAACACTTAGCTTGGCTCCCTCCTGTCTAGTGCTCTTCACTGTGCAGCTCTAGCCAGAGATCCACAAACTTCCTCTCAAAAGTGCCTTCTACTTGCGCATGTGGACTCAGCAGAACCCCTGTAGGCCAGCATGAGTGCAGCTCCCTATAGGAATAAATAGAGCCACAATGCCCATGTGCAGGAAGTGGAGGACCTGGTGGGGACAATTTCTGCTGATAGTCGGCGTGGTTCATCACAGTGAAGATCACAGAACGGGGGCCTAGGAAAGAGACTGGGTCTGCAGGTGTGTGGGGGCAACTATTTGAAGTTCAGTGCTACCAAAGGTGTCCTTTAAGGATGCCATAATGGTGTGTTTGCGAAAGAAAATATATATTTTTTTAAAGTTTTGGATAGACTGTAGGAGTGTTAAAACCTCTTCTTTTCCCTTTTACTTCCATTTGTTTAGAATGAGCTGAACATGTTAGTTGTGGTCATTAGCACTGCTCTACGCACACTGTAAATCCTTTCGTCTGTAGTCCCTAGCTCATCTCAAGAGCGAGAAAGAGAGGGTGACTATGTTCCTACATACACTGCTCAAAAAAAATTAAAGGATCAGAGTATAGCGTCAAGTCAGTTAAGATCCTGGCATATTGATCTGGTCAGTTAAGTGCAGGGGGGGTTGTCCATCAGTTTCAGCTGCTTTGGTGTTAATGAAATCAACAACAGGTGCACTAGATGGGCAACAATGAGATGACCCCCAAAATGAATGGTTTTACAGGTGGAGGCCACTGACATTTTTTTCCCTACTCATCTTTTCTGTTTTTCACTAGTTTTGCATTTGGCTAAGGTCAGTGTCACTACTGGTAGCATGAGGTGATATCTGGACCCTTCAGAGGATGCACAGGCAGTCCAACTCCTCCAGCATGGAACTTCAATGCATGCCATTGCCAGAATATTTTCTGTGTCTCCTAGCACAGTCTCGAGCAGGGAGGAGATTCCAGGTGACAGACCGCTACCCTAGGAGAGCTAGACAGGGCCGTAGAAGGTCCTTCACCCATCAGCAGGACTGGTATCTGCTCCTTTGTGCTAGGAGGAACAGGATGAGCACTGTCAGAGCCCTACAAAATGACCTCCAGCAGGCCACTGGTGGGAATGTCTCTGACCAAACAATCAAACTTCATGAGGGTGGCCTGAGGGCCCGATGTTCTCTAGTGGCCCTGTGCTCACTGCCCAGCACCATAGAGCTCCATTGGCATTTGCCACAGAATTGGCAGGTCCGCCACTGGCACCCTGTGCTTTTCACAGATGAGAACAGGTTCACCCTGAGCACATGTGACACGTGAAAGGGTCTGTAGAAGCCATGGAGAACATTATGCTGCCTGTAACATCATTCAGCATGACCGATTGGTGGTGGATCAGTGATAGTCTGGGGAGGCATATCCATGGAGGAATGCACAGACCTCTACAGGCTAGACAATGACTGCAATTAGGTATCTGGATGAAATCCTTGGACCCATTGTCAGACCCTACTCTGGTGCAGTGGGTCCTGGGTTTATCCTAGTGCATGACAATGCCTGGCCTCATAAGAGAGTATGAGGCAGTTCCTGGAGGATTAAGGAATTGATACCACTGAATGGTCCCCACACTCGCCTGACCTAAATTCAATAGAAAACCTCTGGTATATCATGTTTCGGTCCATCCGACGCCGCCAGGTTGCACCTCAGACTGTCCAGGAGCTCTGTGATGACCTGGTGCATATCTGGGAGGAAATACCCCAGGACACCATCCGTCATCTCATTAGGAGCATCCCCCGACATTGTCAGGCATGCATACAAGCACGTGGGGGCCATACAAACTACTGAGTACCATTTTGAGTTGCTGCAATTAAATTTCAGTAAAATGGACTAGCCTGCTGCATCATTTTTTCACTTTGATTTTTGGGTTGTCTTTGAATTCAGTCCTCTGTAGGTTGATAATTTTCATTTCCATCAAACGATGGGGCATCTGTACTTTCCCAACACATTACCCAGTCTATATCAGTATAGAGATCCAGCATGATGTTTTTCTCCATTGAGATCTGATGGTTTTCAAAGTGTTCCTTTAATTTATTTGAGCAGTGTACATTGGGACCTTGGAGAACCAACAGCCACCCTCTAAGATAGTCACAGCAGCAAGAAAAAGGAATATGGCGATTTGGAGGAGACTGGGGGTAATAGAAGGTACTTTGAGTTAGGAATACATATTTGAATAGTTTTGTTTTTTTTTATATACCAGAATTTAGCGTAACTTTGTCTTTCACTGCAGCTCTGTGAACTCTACTAGTAGCCATGCTTATAAATGGAAGATGGCTCTGTTAAAATGCTACTGAATAAAGGTGTCACTTGCCTGATGTGCAGTGTGACTAACAAGTGTAATATATTGACTGTAAAGAAACACCGATACGTTTGCAGGTAAAAAGACAAATACTTATGGAAACTGTATTTATTATTATTATACAGGAGTTATATAGCGCCAACAGTTTGAGCTTTACAATATAAGGGAGACAGTATAAGTACAATACAGAAGGAATATGAGAGCCCTGCTCGTGGAGCTTACAATCTAAAGGAAGGGGGAGGTGATACAAAAGATAACAGTGGGAGATGATCTGATGGAGGTGATTCAAGTATAGTTCTTAGGTGGAGGTGGGGTAGGCTTCCCTGAATAAGTGAGTTTTCAAAGATCGCCTAAAGGCAGACAGGGTGGGGGCTGACCGGACATATTGTGATAGGGAGTTCCAGAGGATGGGAGAGGCTCTGGAGAACTCCTCGAGGCGAGCGTGGGAGGAGGTGATGAGGGAGCTAGAGAGGAAGATGTCCTGGGAGGAGCGGAGCTGGCAATTTGGACGGTATCTGTGGATGAGGTTGGTGATGTAGCTAGGGACAGTGTTGTGGATGGCTTTGTAAGCTGTGGTTAGTATTTTGAATTTTATCCTTTGGGTTAGTGGAAGCCAGTGAAGGGATTGGCAGAGAGGGGCAGCAGTCGCTGATCGGTTGGTAAGGTGTATGAGTCTAGCAGCAGCATTCATAATAGACTGAAGGGGGGATAGCCTGTGTAACAGTAGACCAGTGAGGAGGGAGTTGCAGTAGTCAAGGTGGGATAAAACCAAGGCATGCATAAGTTGTTTTGTGGTGTCATTGGTCAGAGAGGGGTGGATTTTGGAAATGTTCCGGAGGTTGAGGCGGCAGGATTTAGCCAGTGAGTGGATGTGGGGCCCAAAGGAGAGGTCAGAGTCTAGGATTATGCCTAGCACCCTGGCATGAGGTGAAGATTTATTTATGTTCCTGAAATTCTAATTATTTAAAGGGCCAGTCCATTTAATTTTTTTTTTTCATGGGTGCAGATGAAAGAGTCCTTCACCTGGTTTTGTATTTTTTGAGGTTTAGTTGTGAGATTTCTTCACCTGCCACATTCTTGCTTTTTTCATACTAACAACTGAGGACGCTAGGCATCAGGGACACCTACCTACAACTGAGGATGCTAGGCATCAGGGACACCTGCATCCTAACAACTGAGGACGCTAGGCATCAGGGACACCTACCTACAACTGAGGATGCTAGGCATCAGGGACACCTGCATCCTAACAACTGAGGATGCTAGGCATCAGGGACACCTGCATCCTAACAACTGAGGATGCTAGATGGCAGGGGGCACCTGTGATCTAACAATCGCCGACATTGGGTGGTGAGGGCCCCCTGCATCCTACGTTTATGCTGTACACAGGAAATACAGCTGCATGAGAATTTGGAGATTTCAATTAGCCAGTGAGAGTTTCACTGCATTCCAAAAGGCAAATCAAAAGGTTTGCCTAAAGTGTAAGTCCAGGTAAAACTTTTCTTACTTCTGGATAGAGTAGGGAAGTGCCTGTTGGCAGAATGCTGAATGAAAGTTGCCAGTAGGCTGAAGGAAAAAAAATATTCCTCCAGCCGCACAAATACTCTCACCCCTATTCCCCACCGGGACATTGTATTCTGACAGCGACAGTTGCTGCTGTCAGAATACACTGATCAGCGGCTGCAACTGCTGATTCTGGACAATTTTTCAACATGTTCCTTTGGCAGAAGTCAATCGAGTGGGGACTGCACCACAATGACCAAAATTCATCCGATCCATGCTGAATTTGCTGAATTTTGTCCAGCTTTAGGCCTCATTCACATTGTTACTTCAGCATTTAGGTCTTCTAAGGCTTGGTTCACATCTATGCAGTTTGCTTTTGATCCATTTCTGCAATGTATTTTGCGTTGCATTTTTTCGTTTTTGCACGTGCATTTTTTTGTGCGTTTTTGCTTTTTTTAATGCATTTTGTGTTTTTTAAGCTTTTTTTGGCCAATTAAAAGCAAAAACTACATGGTTTTCTTCATTGAAGTCCAATGAACCAAAAACACACTGTTTTGCGTCTGACCCTTCCAAAAGTGCAGCAACTGAAAGAAGCATAGATGTGAACATGTCCCATAGGAAACTATGTTCAATGGACTGTAGTGCGTTCCTGCAAAAAACACATAGGTGTGAACCAGGCCTTAACACAGAAGTCATGTGGGAAGTATAAACAACCTTTATATGTTATCAACTCCTGTGTGTAGATGTTCCTCCTTAATCCTCGGATCACATTAGTGTAGGTGGCAAGCTGCCCGCACTGGAAATTGCACCTACACTGGAAATTTCGCTGTAGTGGCCCGCAGTGGAAATCGCACCTACACTGGGAATTGCACTGTAGTGGGCTGCACTGGAAATTGCACCTGCACTGTAGCGGCCCGCACTGGAAATCGCACCCACACTGGGAACCGCACTGTAGCGGCCCGCACTGGAAATCGCACCCACACTCAGAACCGCACTGTAGCGGCCCGCACTGGAAATTGCACCCACACTCAGAACCGCACTGTAGTGGCCCGCACTGGAAATCGCACCCACACTGGGAACCGCACTGTAGTAGCCCGCACTGGAAATCGCACCTACACTGGGAACCGCACTGTAGTAGCCCGCACCGGAAATTGCACCTACACTGAGAACCGCACTGTAGTGGCCCGCACTTGAAATCGCACCCACACTGGGAACCGCACTGTAGTAGCCCGCACTGGAAATCGCACCTACACTGGGAACCGCACTGTAGTAGACCGCACCGGAAATTGCACCTACACTGGGAACCGCACTGTAGTGGCCCGCACTGGAAATCGCACCTACACTGGGAACCGCACTGTAGTGCAGTTCCCAGTGCGAACTGTGATTTCTGGAAAGGTGCAGAGACCTTTTTCCTGCGTTTTGGGAGGCGCGGCAGACCATTCAAGTGAATGGGCTGCCAGGCCCTCTCCTGCAAAACCCCACTAGTGTGAACCAAGCTTTAAAGCAGGTTTAGGCGTGTTCACATGCGTTTAGAATGTCTAATCAGATCCTGGATTCAGGAGAATTTGGTTTCCTCTAAACGCAGCTTACCACACCTAAATGCACAATTGAAAAATCATTACATGCCTTTACTGTATATGTGCTTAGAGATGTTATATAGACGCAGGTGTGACAGTGCCAGTGTGAATGAAGCCTTCAATTAATACTGCTATCCAGGGCTCCAAGATCAAAAAGACCGAGAGATTTATTTTTTTAGTAGCAATTTTTTGTTTCTGTCTGTGACTGTTCCATATTTTCTCTCACTTCTGGTCTGGTGAAACCATTGTCAATAGGACAGAACAGGATAGGTAAACTAAAGTGTACACTTGACACTGAGGCTTGGTTCACATATGTGCATTTTGTATTTGTTGCTTTCTCCAGTTTGTTTTTGCAGTTTGTTTTTGCATTTTTCTACATTTTTTGGCGCCTTTTTATCGCGTGTTGCGTTTTTGTCCTTTTTCCAGTCTGGGCTGAAAAACAATTTGGTCTTGACCACCCTGAGGGATCAAGTCTCAGCACTGGCCATTCTCCTGCAGAGACCTCTGGCCACTAATTCCCAGGTAAAGGCCTTTGTTTAACCACTAATCTACAGGGCACTTCTACCCCTTTCCTGCCCAGGCCAAATTTCAGCTTTCAGCGCTGTCGCACTTTGAATGACCATTGCGTGGTCATGCAACACTGTACCCATATGAAATTTTTATCATTTTTTTTTTTAGACAGAGCTTTCTTATGGTGGTATTTAATCACCTCTGGATTTTTTTTTTTTTTTTTTGCTAAACAAACCAAAAACAACTGGAAAGTTTGAAAAAAAATTTTTTTTCCTAGTTTCTGTTTTAAAATTTTGTAAATAAGTGATTTTTCTCCTTCCCTGATGTGCGCTAATGAGGCTGCAGTGATGGGCACTGATAGGCTGCACTGATGAGGAGGCACTGGTAGGTGGCACTGATGGGCATTGACAGGCATCACTGATGGGCACTGAAAGGGAGCACTCATATATGGCACTGATAGGCGGCACTGACTGGCACTGTTAGGTGGCATTGAAAGGCAGCTCAGATGTGCACTGATATGTGGCATTAATGTGCACTGGTAGGCACTGATATGTGGCATTAATGTGCACTAGTAGGCACTGATATGTGGCATTGATGGGCACTGGCAGGTGGCACTGCTGGGGCTACACTGATCATCAGGGCACACTGATCATCAGTGTAGATATCCCCTCTGAGGAATGCCGATTACCGGCTCTCCTCTCGAGCTGTCAGTGTGACAGTTCATGAGGAGAGAAATACAGATAGCCGGCATTTCCCTTTTTACATGCGATCAGCTGTGATTGGACACAGCTGATCACATGACCAAGCCGACATCTTCGAGGGACACTACCGATCGCCGTGCACACGCGGTTAGAGTGGGAGGCAGTCATATGACGTCCTCCGAGAACCGCCTTGCGCCCATCATTACCTTATATGGCAGGCAGGTGGGAGGCGGTTAAGGGTTGGTTCTCTTGTCATGTGAACTCAATTTGATGCCATCAGCGCTACAGCGACTTCCCTTCAAGCCCATTCAGGATATCCTCTTGGCTGACCTTACATGTAAAGTGTTTTTTTTTTTTCTACTGGTTATCATACCAGCTAGCCATGTTCCAAAACTGGCAGCCTTATCCTGTAAAGAATCCTTCCGAGTTCTTCATAATATGTGATTTTGAGGCCCTGAACCTCCTTTCTGCCTAAGTTGTCTTCTTCCTTCCACCTTAATCAGGGCATCGAACTACCCTATCTGTGCCCTACTCCCAAAAGAAAACATCTCTGTACATCATTTAAATATGGTATGCACAATGCAAGATGACCTTTCTGCTACTGCCTCCATCCAAACTGTCCGAATTTCTGACAGGGCCACTACTGCACCTTGTTCCACCATCGCTAAGTGGATTATTCAGGTTATTATTAAAAGAGAAGTATTGCTGTTAAATTTTTTTCCCCCTTTTATACTTACCTAGGTGGATGCTGCATCTGTCCCCCGCCGGCTCTAAGAGTGAGAAATCAGCGATCACATGACTGCTGATTGCTGAGTTCTCATAGCCACTCTGAGCAGAGAGCGGTGTCTGTCAGGCACCACTCTCTGCTCTACCCCCCAACGCTCACTGGAGCGCTAGGCTGGGGAGGGGGAGGGAGCAGCTGGCCCAGGCTCTGAGCGGCTCGTTGAAAGGCTGAGCCAGGTGCAGCTCCAGATTCTGGGGTGGATCCTGACTTAGAAGTCAGGATCTTTCCCCATACAGCAAAAAAAAAAAGAGCGTGAAAAGAGATTAACAGAAAAGCGGTTACATTATGGACAGAATGCGATACTCAAAAGTAATTAAAAAAATTATGCTTTATTACACAATACACAAATGGACATGTAAGGTAAATACCTCAGTTCACCATCATCTCAGTATGAGAGAATACATCAAAATTGATCTAAAATCACTTAAAAACAGACGTCATGACCGGTCAAAGTGATGGAATGCGGCAGATATAGTGACAGTAAGTCTAATACAAAAGCAGCACAGACACAATGGTTACACCGCCAAACGGGGTGTTTCAAAAAATTGTACCAAATACACTGCATTGTTTGCTATGCCATATGGCTGATCATAATTACCAGGTAGCAGATACAATTGCCAAATAAACCTTTGCAGATGTATATAGACTATAGAAATACAGTTGCAAGAAAAAGTATGTGAACCCCTTGGGATTACGTGGAGTTTTACATGAATTGGGCATAAAATGTGCTCTGAACGTCATCTAAGTCACAACAATAGAAGAATACAGTCTGCTGAACATAATACTACACAAACATTAGATGTTGCCATGATTTAATTGCACATAACATGTAAACATTCACAGTGCAGGGAGGAAAAAGTATGTGAGCCTTTGGACTTAATAACTGGTTGACCCTCCTTTGGCAGCAATAACCTCAACCAAACGTTTCCTGTAGTTGCAGATCAGACCTGCACAACGATCTGGAGTAATTTTGGACCACTCCTCTTCACAAAACTGTTTCGGTGTAGCAATATTTTTGGGATGTCTGGTGTGAATCGCTCTCTTAAGGTCATGCCACAGCATTTCAATCAGGTTGAGGTCAGGACTCTGACTGGGCCACTCCAGAAGGCGTATTCTGTGCTGTTGCAGCCATTGTTTTGTTGAATTACTTGTATGCTTTGGGTCATTGTCCTGTTGCATCACCCATCCTCTGTGGAGCTTCAGTTGGCGGACAGATGGTCGTACATTTTCCTGCAAAATGTCTTGATAAACTCTGGAATTCATTTTCCCATCAATGACAACAATCCGTCCAGGCCCTGAGGCTGCAAAGCAGCCCCAAACCATGATGCTCCCTCCGCCATGTTTTACAGTGGGGATGAGGTTTTGATGTTGGTGCGCTGTGCCTTTTTTTCTCCACACAGTGTTGTGTTCTTCCCAAACAACTCAATCTTGGTTTCATCTGTCCACAGTATATTTTGCCAGTAGTGCTGTGGAACATCCAGGTGCTCTTTTGCAAACTTCAAACGTGCTGCAATCTTCTTTTTGGACAGCAATGGCTTCCTCCGTGGTGTCCTCCAATGTACTCCATTCTTGTTTAATGTTTTCCTTATTGTAGATGTGTCAACAAAAATGTTAGCATGTGCCAGAGATTTCTGTAGGTCTTTAGCTGACACTCTGGGATTCTTCTTTACCTCATGCAGCATTCTGCGCTTTGCTCTTGCAGTCATTTTTACAGGACGACCACGCCTAGGGAGAGTAGCAACAGTGCTAAACTTTCTCCATTTGTAGACAGTCTGTCTTACCGTGGACACATGAACATCAAGGCTTTTGGAGATACTTTTGTAACCTTTTCCAGCTTCATGCAAGTCAACAATTCTTGATCGTAGGTCTTCTGAGAGCTCTTTTCTGCGAGGCATGGTTCACATCAGACAGTGCTTCTTGAAACCAGTAAACCCAAAACAGGTGTGTGTTTTTTAAGGGCAGGACAGCTGTCAGCAACACATCCAATATCATCACACTGATTGGAGTCAAGGTTGGCTCACTCCTGGCTCCAATTAGCTCTGGGAGAAGTCATTAAGCTAGGGCCTCACATACTTTTTCCTCCCTGCACTGTGAATGTTTACATGTTATGTGCAATTAAACCATGGCAACATCTAATGTTTGTGTAGTATTATGTTCAGCAGCCTGTGTTCTTCTATTGTTGTGACTTAGCTGACGTACAGAGCACATTTTATGCCCAATTCATGCAAAACTCCACGTAATCCCAAGGGGTTCACATACTTTTTCTTGCAACTGGATATATATAAAGACAATCTGCCTCCACAACCACCAACTGGGTAATAACCAGAACAGATAATAGTTACGGTAGGTTACTATTGCAAGAGTAGGTGGTGAGATATCAAACAGCAGCAGTCATATCCATGATACTAGACAAAATGAACTTGATAACCGTAGTTCTGTCACTGGATGACTTCCATGGTATTGTAGAAATGGCAGGGCCTTGCCATAAGGGGGTTCTTCACCGCAACATGCGGGCTGCACACCTCCTTAATGGTAATGTGGTAATATGAAATACAGGATCATCCGTGCCTTGTAACATAGGGTATAATGCACCTTCAGATAATGTGACATGATGTCCCCATCCTGAAATAAATAGGTGACATGTGGGAAGTCAATAGGTGAGTCACGTAAACCCATTATTCTACTGTTTTCGGAAAAAGAAATGGGGCCTTTAACTGCCCCCCCGCCATATAAGGTAATGACTGGCAGCAGTTCTCTCATTCTGGATGGATGTCATATGATGTCCTCCCACTCTAACTGCGTGTGCGTGCCCTCGGGGCACTGTGATGTTGGCTCTGTCATGTGATCAGCTGTGTACAATCAGTGTAAATAGGAAATGCTGGTTATTGGCAGTCCTCTCCGCCCGCTGACAGAGCGTGAGAGAAGAGCTGGTAATCAGCATTACTCAGAGCGGACATCTACACTGATCATCTGGGAACTAATGATCAGTGCCGCCCCATCAGTGTCACCTGTCAGTGCCCGTCAGTGATGCCTGTCTATGTCCATCAGTGCCCATCATTACAGCCTCATTAGTGCACATCAGTGAAGGAGAAAATTTACTTTTTTACTAAATTTTATAATAGAAACTAAGAAAAAACTTTTTTTTTTTTCAAAATTTTCAGTCTTTTTTAGTTTGTTTAGCAAAAAAATAAAAACCCCAGTGGTGATTAAATACCACCAAAAGAAAGCTCTTATGTCTCAAAAAAATTATAAAAATTTTGTTTGGGTGGTGTCATGACAGTGCTGAAAGCTGGTGTGGGCAGGAAAGGGGTAAAAGTGCCTAGTAGGCAAGTGGTTTAAGAAAAGAATCCAGTCCCTACAGTCAAACATGGTGGGGGATTCACTGATGTTTTGGGGTTGCTTAGCTGCTTCAGACACTGGATGCCCTGACCGTGTGCATGGCATTATGAAATCTGAAGACTACTAAAGAATTGTGGGGTGCAATGTAGGGCCCAGAGTCAGAAGGTTGGGTCTCTTGTCAGAGGTCATGGGTCTTACAGCAGGACAATGACCCAAAGCACACATCAGAAAGCACCCAGAAATGGTTTCAAGCAAAGTGCTGGAGAGTACTGAATTGGTCAGCAATGGGTCCAGATCTCAATTCCATAGAGCATCTGTGCAGAGATCTCAAAACAACAGTTGGAGAGAGGAACCCTTCTAATCTGAGAGACATGGAGCAGTTGGCGAAAGAAGAGTGATCCAAAATTCCAGTTGAGAGGTGGAAGAAACTCATTGATGGTGACAGGAAGCCATTGATTTCAGTTATTTTTTTCCAAGGGGAGTGCTACCAAACATTAAATTGAGGGTGCCAATAATTTTGTCCAGTCCATTTTTGGGGTTTTGCATGGAAAGTGTCAGATTTGGCTTTTTGTTTCTCCACTTTCTTGTGTCATACCAATAACAACAAAAGAAATAAACAGGAGATTGCCGAAATATTTGTAATTGCAACAATTTGCTGGGTGAAGTAGTGCATTATCTGAGAGACATGCAGGGGGAACAAGATTTATGGCCATGACTGTATAGTGTAGTCTCTTTAACCGCCTCCCGCCCGCCATATAAAGTAATGACGGACACAAGGCGGTTCTCTCATTCTGGGAGGACGTCATATGACATCATCCCATTCTAACCATGCATGCGCGGCTCCGAGAGCACTCAGCGTGCCGATCGGTGGTGCGCTGTGACCCTTGGACACAGCGGATCACCGATCAACGGAAAGAGCCGAAGATGTTGGCTTGGTTATGTGATCAGCTGTGTCCAATCACAGCTGAACGCATGTAAATAGGGAAACGGCGGTTATCGGCATTTCTCTCCTCACAAGCTGTCACGCTGACAGATCATGAGGAGAGATGGTAATCGGCATCCCTCAGATGGGACATGTGCACTGATGATCTGTGTAGCCCCAGCAGTGCCACATATCAGTGCCCATCTAAGCTGCCTTTCAGTGTCACCCATCAGTGCCACTTAACAGTGCCATATGAGTGCTGCCTTTCAGTGCCCATCAGTGATGCCCGTCAATGCCCATCAGTGTCCATCAGTGCAGCCTCATTAGCGTACATCAGTGAAGGAGAAAAATCACTTATTTACAAAATTTTATAACAAAACTATTAAATTTTCAATGATAAAAATTTCATATGGGTACAGTGTTGCACGACCGTGCAATTCAAAATGTGACAGCGCTGAAAGCTGAAAATTGGCCTGGACAGGAAGGGGGTATAAGTGCCCTGTAGGCACTTAACAGAAGTGTTTCTACGTTACTACTGATCTCTCAACTCTGCACCCAACAACATGGACTGTTATAGCAAGCACGCCTCACACTGCACCCCACAATGTGGACTGTTACACCCAGCACGCCTCAGCCCGAGACATGGACTGTTACAGCCAGCACTCCTCACCTCACGACATGGACTGTTACACCCAGCATGCCTCACCCCATGACATGGTCTGTTACACCCAGCACTCCTCACCTCACGACATGGACTGTTACACCCAGCACGCCTCACCCCATCACATGGACTGTTACAGCCAGCACTCCTCACCCCATGACATGGACTGTTACACCCAGCACTCCTCACCCCATCACATGGACTGTTACAGCCAGCACACATTACACTGCACCCCACAACATGGACTGTTACACCCAGCACACCTTGTAATAATCATGCACACAGGGAGAGGCGCAGTTCTCCATTTTGTTCCAAACTTCTGCATTTTGGTATTTCTCTTAAACTCCTACGCACCCACCTGAGGGGGGAGGTGTAACAATCGTGCCCACCAGAGCCAGACACGATCCTTATTTTGTTAAGGATCCTTAATGTTATCCCCTCATTCCCCCTCCCTCAGGAATGCAATCAGTGTATGATGCTGAGCCCCCTGCCTAACAATCCTTTACTCAAATAAGGTAATTGGCTTGTCTGTTGTAAGAAGATATCAATTGATTTTTGAACAAAATGATCTTAGAAAAGTGGCACACCCTTAATTATATATAGCAGCAACTCCAAATCCAAAAAAAACTACTTTGGCATTAAATAAATCAAGCTTAGGAGTGCCCTAAAAAAAACACATAAAAAGTGTACATAAATCAATTTGTGGAAGTCCAAAATATCTTAAAGATATAAAGTAACTCGTGTGAAGAAATATAAAACACCGTGAGCAATCCACCACCGAATAAATAGAATGCACTCACCAGTGCTAAGTGCTGATCAAATTATAGACCAGCCTTAGCGCTTTTGCTCTGGGAGCGATGAAAGCATCAAACTCCAGACTTTTGGTCCAATTGATTTTTGTAGAAATAAGCTGTTATGCTTTGGGTGTAGTGAGAGAACGAGAGATCTGCCCTGTGTTTAACATCACTGCAGAGTCTCCTGCCATGAAAACAACGAAACTTGCAGTCGAGACAAAGAAAATCATTCTGGAGCTCATAAGACTTGAAATTGCTTAACCCAAGGCGTGTTGGCAAGTACTTATCTACCTAAACGTGTATGTGTGTACGTGTGTGCGTGTCATCTTTTTCCTGTAATTATTTTTATTTGACCTTTTACTAATAAATCATACTTTCTGAAAGTGTTGAACGGTTTCTATAGCTCTTTAATGTAACTTACAAATCCCTGCCACTGAAGAACGCTACTATGAATGTTTACCCCTCTGTATAACCTGTCTGTAGAGATAGCAGGATACTGACGATTAACCAATCATCCTACTGTATTGCTGAGTTTCCTCTCTCTGTATAAAAAGGAGGTGGTGCCAGTGTGAAGGGTTAATTGCGTAATTAACCTGACCCAGTAACAATCGCATCCAGGCTGCCGGTACATAGATTGTGGTCCAATTAGCTGGAAAATCATTGTGCAAACTGCAGCTGGGAGTGGCATTGTTACGCACGTGACATCACAGTGTTAGATTGGCTAGTCCTTCGGTCACGAGTTTGGTGAGAAGGTCAGGGGTCTGACACCGCGGCCGTCACACCCCGCGACATGGACTGTTACAGCCAGCACGCCTCGCCCCACGACGTGGACTGCTACACCCAGCACGCCTCGCCCCACGACGTGGACTGTTACAGCCAGCACGCCTCGCCCCACGACGTGGACTGCTACACCCAGCACGCCTCGCCCCACGACGTGGACTGTTGCAGCCAGCACGCCTCGTCCCACGACGTGGACTGTTGCAGCCAGCACGCCTCGTCCCACGACGTGGACTGTTGCAGCCAGCACGCCTCGTCCCACGACGTGGACTTTTACAGCCAGCACTCATCGTCCCACGACGTGGACTGTTACTGCCAGCACGCCTTGCCCCACGATGTGGACTGCTACAGCCAGCACGCCTCGTCCCACGACGTGGACTTTTACAGCCAGCACTCGTCCTCCCACGACGTGGACTGTTACAGCCAGCACGCCTCGTCCCACGACGTGGACTGTTACAACCAGCACGCCTCGTCCCACGACGTGGACTGTTAAAGCCAGCACGCCTCGTCCCACACGTGGACTGTTACAGCCAGCACGCCTCGTCCCACGACGTGGACTTTTACAGCCAGCACGCCTTGTCCCACGACGTGGACTGCTACAGCCAGCACGCCTCATCCCACGACGTGGACGGTTACAGCCAGCACTCCTCACCCCACGACATGGACCACCTTTCACCCCCCCAGCACCCCATGGACCACCCAACTGCCCCTTCCATACAGCCCTCCCAGCTCACACCGTATTTGGTCACATCAAGCAGTCCCCTCCCGTCCCTATTACATCCCGAACACTCCCTCAGACTTCCCTTACACAGACTACACTCGCCCCTCCCCTCCCCTCTGCACGTTGCGTCTAATCCCCGCCCCTCTACTACGTCACTTCCAGCTTCCCCATTGGACGAGGGCAGCATCTGTTCGTGTACACAAGGGGAACACTGGAGGTGAGTGTATAGTGAGAGGGGGCTGAGCTCTGATTGGACGGTGAGGTATCTGGGACCTTCACAGGAGGGACTACAGGCCCCAGCGTGTCGGCCGCCTCCTCAGGAGGTTTGTGCAGCTGCAGAGCTATTGTTGGTTATTGAACCATCGCCATGTACAGTGCTGAGGACATCGCTTCCTGGGTACCTGATGCCCACTGTGATGGGGGGGCTGGAATGATGTGCCTGGCTACCCCCCCCCAGTATAGGGGAGATCTCTCGTTTCTGATTGGATGCGTCCAGTGTGTGGGCTCTGATGCCCCCTACAGGAGAACTGAAAGGAAGATCAGGCGCCTAAGGGTGTCTGGTGGGTAAAGAGAACCTGTCATTGGCCATTCAGATCAAAGTAAAGAGTAAGTAGTACAGCCGAGTGTCTCTGCTGGCGACACCATCCCTGCGCACCCCCACCATTGTGTTTGCCTGTAGCAGCCGGTGATTGCACTGGTGTGTGCCAAGGCCTGATCACTGGTATGGGGGGGTCGGCTTTGAAGATAACCCCCCCCCCCCAATATCAGATTGGGTACATACTATTCTTCCTTTTTTTTTTTTTTCAACCAGTGGGTGGAATGAAAAATAAAATAAAGTTGGGTATATATTGGGTAGAATTTTGAGAGAAAACTTTTAGGAAGTTAATACAAAAAATTCTTAGAACGTTCACAGTTTGTCCGAAAGGCTTCATTTGCTTTTAACATTTGATTTTGGAACAAATGGACAAAAACCACACACACACTTAGAAATCCTTGCATTCAAGAAACATTTTCCATCCCACTCCTTTGAATTTTCTTGGCATTGCAGTTGAAAACGAACATTGATTTGACCCATTAATAATTAGAAAAATGAACACATATTCTTACAATGAAAAATGTCAAAGAGAATTCTACTAATATATACCCGGCCTAACATAATGCTGCATCCACACCAGCAATGTGGATGGAGGAATCTTTGTGTCAACAACTGTGTTGCCAATCAGTGTATTCTGACAGTGGAGGAGTCCTGCTGTCTGAATACACTGATGAACCCTTCAGCTGATTTGGCTGCGAGCTACTGATCAAATGAGGTTTTCCAACAGGAGCATTCGACAGTAGCCAATCTATCTCTGCTTCTGTCAAACCAGGAGAGCTACACACGGATCAAAATTTGGCCAGTCCATGCTAAACGCACTGATCACAGTTCCATTTTAGAAGCAAGTTCCATTTTTTGGTGGCGCTCACTCTCACTTCCTCTTTGCTTATCAAATCAAGGATGATGGAGCCTTTGGCCCCCCACAGCCTCCCAGGATATCCCATCACACATCACAGGAGGCTTCAGGAGTCTCTCCACAGTCCATCAGCCTCACAGATGTGCAGCAGTTCTACAGCATGGGTGCCAGCAGAGTGATCAGGAAGTGACAGCCAGCTCCTGAATCCAAGATGGCAGCACAGAAAAAGAAAAGAGAGAGGAAGATTGCAAAGAAGACGGCGTTGGACTTCATGAACTGATAAGTATGTGTTTTTTTAAAAAGTCAGAAGGTACAGTACTTGTAGCCACTGACTGCTACTTTTTGATTGCCCGGTGACATTCCTCTTTAAACTCGAGTAAGATACAGTATGTATCAGCATTGGAGGGACTGGGCTATAAAGTTGATCTGATTCCAGCACCTGGAGGGTCGGGGCTGTGCACTTTTCTTTGACTCTTAAACCTATCACGTGGACATTAACCTCTTGGCACCAGTGCCTCCTGGCCCCTTAAGGGGTTTGTGATGCTAGGAAGCGGGGTTTAGGGTCATGTGACCATTGTGATTGGCTGTCACATGACCCTTCGGGATTTGAGCACAGTTATATCTTGTTTCTTGTATCGTGGGTCAGTAGCCAGACCTAAACCTGGTAGCTTTCCCCCGCTTTGTCTTTTCCCCTATATTGGCATTGTGTTCACAGTAGCATTTGCATAGGCAGAGCAGAGTAAGGCTGGCCATAGAGGGGTTACTTTGACGCGTTTGGCCAGCTTAAACATGTATTGCAATATGTGTGAACCAAATATTACTATTCTTTATTGCAAAGTCGGCTGGAGGGGTATATACCAGTGTGCAGTGGGTCCTTCAGAATTTCTGGCTGTCACATGTTTGGAAAGGTCCCAATAATTAGCTCCAGTAAATGTGTTGAGAGTGCGTAGGGCGCATGCTCTTAACAAGTGTTTACTTTGGGTACGCAAATATGCCGCCTCTCGGTGTCAAGGCCCAGACGCTGAGAGGCTGTATATTTTCGTACTGTCAGCACAAACAGGTTAACCTGAATGGCCAAAGTACAGGGTGACTTAAAGCGGAACTTTAGGAAAAAAGGAAAATGTTGAACAGGCAGGAATTTTAATGCAGAAGAGATGCTCACTGTACAAATTTGGCAATTCCAAATCTGACTGAACTCCCACACATGCGCAGATGTGACGTCATCCTCACCTGGCCAATGACAGCAAGCGGTGATCAAGACCCAGAAGCTGGCCGCCCGAAGATGTCAGTGGCCGAGCAGGGAGCAGTGGGATGCTGAATCACTGGAGCAGAGGGTCTGGTATGGATTTGGTAGGGAATTCCCACGCCAAAATTAATAAAAAAAAATTGGGGGTCCTCCCCAAAATCCATACCAGATCCTTATCCGAGCATGCAGCCCGGCAGGTTCAGGCAAGAGGGGGGGACGAGCGAATGCCCCCCCCCCTCCTGAACCATACCAGGCCACATTCCCTCAACATAGGGGGGTGCTTTGGGACAGGGGGTTTTGGCCGTTGGTTGTGGGGGTCTGCGGGCAGGGGGCTTATCGGAATCTGGAAGCCCCCTTTAATAAGGGGGCCCCCAGATCCCGCCCCCCTCAATTGAATGAGTATGGGGTAAATGGTCCCGATCCTCATTCACAAAAAACAAAAAGTGTAGTGTGAAAAAAGACAGGACACGGGACACGGTGTTTGACAAGTCCTTTATTAAAAGATGGCATGTGGGCTAGTATGGTTCAGGGTGGGGGGGCCTCACTCGTCCCCCCCCCCCCCCCCCTTTTCTGACCTGCCGGGCTGCATGCTCGGATAAGAGTCTGGTATGGATTTCGGGGGAGACGCCAATTTTCTTTTTTTTTTTTTTTTTTTTTTTTTAATTTTGGCTTGGGGTTCCATATCCATACCAGACCTGAAGGGCTTGGTATAGATGGGAGGGGGGACCCCACACCATTTTTTTATTTATTATGGTGCCGGTTTTTAGATGTAATTACCACTTTTTTTTCTTCACTATAGCTCAGAGATTCAGCTGTCCCTTTCCCCCAGCTAAAAAAGAGTCTCTTTTTAGTTTATTTCCCCAAGTTAAAAGAAACAATGTTTCCTTTTAGTCTCGTAAAAGAAACAAAGCTTCCTTTAACTCCGGGGAAAGTGACAGCTCTGTGAGCTATAGTGAAGAAAAAAAAAGCCAGCAATTGCATTTAAAAATCAGCACCGACATATACTTTATATTGTGAAAAAATTAGTAAACCGAGGCATTATTTTCAATGGATTTTCATTCGTAAACCGAAAACAGTTTGTAAATCGAGGTACGCCTGTATTTCATTTTAAAAAATCTTGACAATTGTTTATGATACACAGTGCTTTAGAAAACTTAAAGCCCATCCCTGAGCAACCAGAAAAAAAATATCCCTTGCAGCGGGACTGCACCTGCACTGCAAGGGTTAGTAGCTTCTTTTGTCTAGAAGAGAAAAAAACAGTTTTATTTACTTGATCCTCTGCTTCCCTGGCAGGTGGTGCTCCCCCACGTTCCTACTGTGGGTTGTTCCTTGGCATCATTTATGTCCAGTGCATGGCTATGGACCCTGCTTTTGTCTTGATGACATAAGGATCCTAGACCGCTGGAGCGTGGAGCAGAAGAGGCTGCAGGAACCATTCTAGCAGAAGGGAGGATCAGGTAACATTTTATTTTGCTCCCCTTGTCCAAAAAGATAAGATAACCCTTGCAGTGCAGGCACAACCCCACTGCAAGGTATAATTTTTTAGGTACCCAGAGCTGGGCTTTAATATTCAGTTTGGGTTTTCATGTACTTTAACCCCTTGGCGCTGATGGCACACAAATCTGTGGCCTCACAGAACTGGTCTTTTTTCCATGGGGCTGCACATTTGCGTACCTTTCTTTGTGCTGAGAGCAGCGCGCTCCCAGCGCAGAGACCGCGCTGTCACTGAGAGCCCCAGGTCCCGTTCTAACGATTCCGGGTCAGGTGATCAGTCACTGTGCAGCCCGGCCCCATTGTTTTTTCTCTCTCTATGAATGGAGAAGAGAGATGCATTGTATCTCTCTAACTGACATAGAGAGATTAATAAAAAGAAGATAAATATTAAAAAATAAAAGAAAAAAATAAAGAAAAATACCTATATCAAGGTTTGATCTAGTTCAGTACCAGGGTTAGTGTTTGGGTCAGGGTCAAAGGTCAGGATTTAAAAAAAATTGGTATTAGTGTCAGTTAGCGTTAATGTCAGTATGTTTTAGGTAAAAA
Source organism: Staurois parvus (assembly GCF_062004578.1). NCBI lineage: Eukaryota > Metazoa > Chordata > Amphibia > Anura > Ranidae > Staurois > Staurois parvus. The sequence continues at coordinate 16,583,694 of NW_028317933.1, forward strand.
AAAAAAACAACAAAATGTGCATTATTGTTTCTGGGCTGTACTACGGGTACAAACAACAAATAACATACACATATATGGTATCGCTGCGATCGTTAAGAGCTGGAGAATTTATTTTGGGTTCTATGGAGGTAGGTTATGGTTGTAACAAGAAACACACAGCTAAATAAAAAAAAAATTTTTTTTTTTTTACTATTTTGGGCCAGTTTTCCTTTGATAATAAAAAAAATAGGAGCTATCCATTACCATTTACCACCAAATGAAAGCCCAATTTGTCCTGAAAAAAACAAGGTATAATCCACCTGAATGTACAAAGTAGTTGTGATGATATGTACAGTTTTACTAACACATGTCAACGTTGCAGAATTGTGCTTATGCATTTAGATTTGTTTTACCCTTAGGCGTGAAGGGGTTAAAAATGGTGACTACACCTTTAGGGCTCATTCACACGGGCACAGAGGCATATATAGCATATGTTTATGTGACCGGGAATGACAGGTGTTCATGCAGCTAGTGCCAGCAGCCTGTTACAAATCAATAAAAGGAGAGGCTGTACAGGTCTTCCCTCACATCCAAACATTTACACCTGTACAGGGGGAGATGTGTAGCTATGGACACAATCTGTGTGTGTCCAGGGCCATTTATCCATCCCTGTAAAGATGTAACTGCTCGGATGGGAGTACATCAGCTGTAATCAAATCCGAGCAGTTACCGTATTGTTCGCCGTATAAGACGCACTTTTTCTTCCCCAAAACTGGGGGGGAAATGTCAGTGCGTCTTATGGAGCGGCCGGTCCGGTATTTCCACCGTGGCCGTGTCAGAATATCGGGCCGGCCGCTCAGCTCTGCAGCGAGACCTTACCTGTTCCTCTATCCAGCGGCGTGCTGTCTTCCCGGCTTCTGTAGTGTGGGCACTGGGCATGACAGCCTGGTGCCAAGTGCGCATGCGCAAGAAGCAGTGCTTTTTGTGAATGGTAAGGCGGTACCTGGGACACATGACAGATCCCAGAAGCCGCCGGACCAATCACAAAGCGCAAGTGCTTCTCGCTCATGCGCACTGGGCACCCAGCTGTCATGCCGAGCGCCATTACAGAAGCTGGGAAGACAGCGCGCGGCTGGATCGAGGAACAGGTAAGATCAAACAAAAACTCTGTGGAAGTAAGAGCGGGTACCTGTCAAATTCAGGTACCCGCTCCCCACCTCCCCAAAGGTCAGCAGTCATTTGTACTGTCCGCAGTCTCTGGTCATCCCTGTGCTGTCCGCAGTCTCTGGTCATCTCCTGTACTGTCCGCAGTCTCTGGTCATCCCTGTGCTGTCCGCAGTCTCTGGTCATCCCTGTGCTGTTCGCAGTCTCTGGTCATCCCTGTGCTGTCCGCAGTCTCTGGTCATCCCTGTGCTGTCCGCAGTCTCTGGTCATCTCCTGTACTGTGTCTGCAGTCCATTAGTTCAGAATTTTTTTTTCCTGTTTTCTGCCTCTAAAACCTAGGTGCGTATTATGGTCAGGTGCGTCTTATACGGCGAAAAATACGGTACATCTTTACAAGGATGGATGCATGGCCCTGGACACACACAGATTGTGTCCATAGCTACACATCTGCCCCTGTACAGGTGTAAATGTTTGGATGTGAGGGAAGACCTGTACAGCCTCTCCTTTTATTGATTTACAACAGGCTGCTGGCCGCAGCTGCATGGAACACCTGTCATTCCTGTCATGTTGCAAGTTTGACATTTTGCACTGCCATGTTCTTTGTATTAAATATGTTTTTTTTTTTTTGGCCAGGAGAAGATCAACCTCGCATTTTTCTTTTGGTGCGCTTGTCAAATAAGTGAAAATGGCTTCCCGTTACTTGGAAATGTTTATGGCAACAAACCCAGGGTCAAAAGTTGCATATCATTTCTATAAAGGCTCAGCTTTAAATTTTTTAAATCTCCAGACCAGTATGATGTGTAAATGGTTCAAAACGTTTCCTGAAGTTATCTTGATCATCCGGTCTCATGATGCTCAGAAAAAAGCTCTGTACACATTTTTGGCAGATGGCTCATACCTACCCACAACGTGTCACACAGAAAAAATTCTTCATATAGCTGTGCCAAAGAATGAGAGCCATGAAGGGCTTACCGATATGTTTCAAGTTATGAAAGATTTTAACACCAATTGGCAAGACATGCGCATATTTCTGGTGGACCCCCAGTTTAAAGGAGCTGATGCTATACTTGCAGTATTCCCATCTGCTGAGGTTGTTCTTTCAGCCTATCACGTCTGCAGACACTTCCAGCAAAGTATCTATCAGCTATCGTTACCTAGCCAGACAGAACACTTGCTGATAGACGCTTTGAAGAACACAATGTGTTCCGCCACTAAGGGGAATCTAAGAAACATGCATACGATGCTAAACCAATTTGTGAAGCCCAGTATGTTATTGCAACTGAAAGCAGACTGGCTTTTGGAAGATCGGATTTGGGCCTTGCATCGCTGGAAAAGTCCTACTCACTGTTTTGAGTATTTTCAAACTATTGAAACTTTGAGCCGTGCTTTCACCGAAATCTTCAGAAACACACGTGATATGAATGCCATCCCCAAGTCTCTGGTTAAGTACGTACAAGAACACACTTTTCACACAGACGTTGTTGAAAAGAGGACCTGCACTAGTCATGAAATCGCCATCATTGATGGCAAAGGAGAGAAAGCTGAAGAAGCAGTTGGAGAACCCAACACAGACCTTGAGGACACTACATTAATATGTCAATCTCTGGAGGACATTTGCAACCCTGCAGCCTTTAGCCTTTGTCAAAAAGAACTTGAACTTGCCCAGAAATCAGTGCAAGTGATGGGAACTAATGAAGAAACAGTCAGTATTCAGCTACTAGAAAAAACCCATGAGGTCAGTTACGGAACACCAGCTACTTGTACCTGCACCTTTAACCAGGTCTTAAAGCTTCCCTGTCGCCACATCTTGGCGGTTATCACGGCCAGTGAAAAAGTTGTTCAATCAGATATGATACAAAAGCCTTGGCGGCCACAGACAGAAGGGTCTGAGTCTGTCCTTCCTGTATCACCTGATATTCTGGAAATCATAAAGGGTAAAGGCACAGATGCTCCAGAAAAACAACTGACTGTGGAATCCCTAACCAACCAGCTCTCAGAATTACTGTCAGATTGCAACGAGGATACATTTCAGCAGCGCTATAATACATTGAGAGAGCTGGCAGATGCCTGGATTGGGCCTTACGAACAAGTGAAACTTTAATGTATTGGGAGATTGTGCTTATCACATTCCAGATAATATGGACTTTCTATACTAAATTTATTACAAGGTCATTTTCAAATATTTGTTTTCAGATCTCAGTCTGCTTACAGAAATATTTCAGATTGAGAAGTGTTGTGGTAATAAATGCCTAATTTTTCCTGTGTTTCCCCATTTACCTGTGCAATTTCTGTGTTGGCATCCTGTAGTACACTACTAACCTGTGATGCTTCAACTTCAGAAATGTTAGCCCTTCTTCATCCTTCTCCCAAAGCTATGACTACTCGCTGCAACCAAAAGTAGTGCTGTAAATTTCAAATGACTGCAGTGTAAAATTAAAGTAGAACTAAAGACAAAACTTTTATTTAGTTTTGGATACAGTGGAGAGGGAATAAAACTCCTGTCACTTTTTGTTGCTGTCTTTGCCATCCGTTATTTACCTTCCTTATTTGTTTTGTTCACCATTATCACCAAAAGTGAGCGTATTTGCCATATTTTGGATTGTCCTCACACAGGACGTTTTTTGCAGCTGCTCCTAGGGACATTGGGCATTTTTTTTCTGCCTCTAAACTCCCCTGCATCCCCTGTGTCCATGCACACCTAGACTTTTAGCAGCATTTAGTGGCAGGAGAGTTCACAGGCTGTTTATAGGAGTGGTGCACTGAAATGAAAATTCTGGTGCCGTAACTGATACCAAAAAGTTAGAATGCATGTGGCCGAAAACCAAACCAAAATGTCTGCGTATGTGGGGGTGGGGAGGCTCCAATATTTTTTTTCTACTTTCATGTATTTTTATTAATTTTTTTTAACTTCTGATTTTATTGCTATCACATAGGGGACCAATAGTCCCCTATGTGATAGCATATGAGTGACAGGTCCTCTTTGTAGGGGGTGAGGGGCAGTGTGTGCAAGGAGGGGGCAGGAGAGGAGCCGTGTGATACAGTGAGAGAGCAATGTATACAAAGAGGCTCCCTCACTGGCTGTCACTATGGGATTTATTTACTAAAGCTGGAGAGTCCAAAATCAGACTCCCTTCTGCATAGAAACCAATCAGCTTCTAACCTCAGCTTGTTCAATGAAGCTTTGGCAATGAAACCTGGAAGCTGATTGGTTTCTATGCAGAAGTGAGTCTGATTTTGCACTCTCCAGCTTTAGTAAATAAACCCCTATATGTCAGTGCCGGCTTTTAAATGCAATTGCCAGCTTTTTTCTTCAATATAGCTCACAGAATTAGCTGTCACTTTCCCCAGAACTAAAGGAAACTTGTTCTTTTATCTCAGGAAATAAACTAAAAGGAAACTTTGTTTCTTTTAGCTGGGGGGAAAGTGACAGCTAATTCTGTGAGCTATAGTGAAGAAAAAAAAAAAGCTGGTAATTACATTTAAAAACCGGCACTGACCTATAGTGACAGCCAGTCACTGTATACACTGCTCCTCTCCTGTCTTTCTCAGCCTCCCCCCTCACATCTGCAGTACCAGGGGCGGACTGACCATTTGGAAACTCGGGCACTACCCGAGGGCCCGGGGTCAGTAGGGGGCCCCATGAGATGCCCCTGGTACCTTTTTTTTTCATAGGCTTTTTTTGAGTTTGGGCAAGGACACAGGGGCCCCATGATCCCCTATTGCCCGGGGGCCCCAAGAGTTGTCAGTCCGTCCCTGTGCAGTACACATAGTCTCCTGTATCAGCACCTGTATCGCTAAATTTTTCTTATCAGCAAAATGCTGATAGGCCTACTTTCGGCCGATATGTTTCGGTGGCCGAAATTTTGGTGCATCTCTAGAGCGCAGTGCAGAAATTGAGGAATAGCTGTCATAGTGGGAGGTGCACTGCAGTCCGTGCACACATGGGCGTTTAGCAGCGTTTAGAGGCAGGAAAAAAAACCTGACAGTTTGAACAGGAGCAGCAGAGTTTGGGCTGAAAAAACATTTTGACGCTTGTAAACACATGTTAACTGTAGGCACATTTAGCGCTTGAGTGTTAATTCCGTTTATAAATTTATTTTGGCCAATAAAATGAATTAACGTCGAAGCGCTTGACACCTGTAAATGCATCTAAACACCTGTAAAAGCAATAGACACTACAAGCATCAGGCATTTTTTTTTCTGCAAAAACCACTGATGTCACCCCTGACCTTCAACGCTGTAAGGCCAGGTAAAAACATCTCTGAAACTGGAAGCGACAAAATCCTAATTGCTTCTGGCCTTATTCATCATAGAGGAGGTCAGAACATGGATTTCCCTCCATCTGCTCTGCAGGCAGCCGACCTGACTGCTTACAGTGGTCCTGGGCTCCCCACTGGAACAGGAGATCCCAGGAACAGCAATGCCAGGAAGGGAAGTGGGGGAAGCTCTACAACACTGAAAAAGTGGATCATTTTTACATGAAAGCCCATCATTGGCTGTAAAAAAAAAAAAAAATGCAGCCATTATTCTGATATAACCATTTGCTGTGCAGGACGTTTGTAGACTTACGCTGGTCGGCAAGTGGTTAAAGTGCGTTGAAACCTGGAATTCTGCTTTTAGGTACTGGTATTTCCTGGTGGCCTTTACAATGATATTGCACGTTGTGCATGTTTATAAATGAATGTTCCCCGTGCCCAAATATCACAAACTATTAGTAAACAGGAACCAATGCTTAAGCTTGTTTTGCCTCAAAACAAAGTGTTTTTAAAACTACTACAATCGCTCACTAATACACGGATTAGGCTTAATAAGTATTAAAGCAAAACATGATTTATTGAATAAGTTCTGTTAGTATAATAACATAAGAATTGTCAGAATTGCAAATCATAGATCGTATTATAGCAAGAATAAAGCATCAATACATCACCGGATATTGTAGCATCACCCGTTGCCCAACAACTGGGGGACTCCAACAATCAGCAAGGGGAAATCTGGGAAATCACCACAAGGTACATCTGCCGCATCTTCAATGAGTCCCAAATTCCCCTAGAATCCCTATTCTTTTATATACATAATTTTGAATGTCCTTATCTACTGCCATGCGCAGTATCTCCTGATTAGATAACATCATGTATGATTCTGCGTAGTAGTTAGAGTCAACGTGATCGGCTGTGCCTCATGTGTAGTTACCTATTTTGATGGAATGCACATCTGGTGAATATCAGCCATATCTCTGGTTTTAACTGGTTTAATGTACACTTCCAACATGTTGTTTTGAACTCCAGTTACCCATCTAATGGTTATAATCGTTAGCATTATGACAGTTGAGTGTCAATCACTTCTCATGCATACATCCTATACACTCATGTCACATATGTATCACAAAGCTCCATACACACAAGCTGCTTGTTTGACGGAAGCCGATTTCACCGTCGGCATCTGTCGAACGAGCTTGCTGGAAAACCAGCAACTGATTGGCATCCGATGAGTTTTAGGCGGGGGATGATGCGCATCAGTGGGGAGATCGCTGTACTAACGTTACACCGTTAATATGGAGACCTTCTCGTGAGCTCCTCAGTTTTATTTTTTCATTCAGCCACCTTACCGTGTGTACCAGGCTTTAGACTTGTAATTTTAAAGAGATAGGAAAGTTGTCATTGGAACATTTGTGCTGGATGGAGCTTCATGCAAACACACCTGACTCCAGTTAAATACAAGAAAAAAAACAACTTTCCATTACATAACTAATCAGCTGCTCTGTGCACGCAAGCACTGTAGTAACATTAGCTATGTACAGTAAGTTTTGACGTGTTTGGCAGCAGTATGGGCAACTTCCTGTTTGCTGCTCCTCCACCATTCAGAAAAAGCCTTGAATTTTTTATCGGTGAATGCAAGTCTTCCTCTAATTGAGCAAGGTAATCAGGGGCGTATATACAAGGCAGTTGCCTAGAGCACCATTTTTCAAGGGGCACCCCCCCCCCAGGAAGAGGCTGTGGACTGCTTGATGGTGTATGCAGAGCCCGACTCTCGTTCCCGGGGATGTCCGAAGCTGTGAAGGTGAGTGTCTTTCTCTCTGTTTCTGGGGCGGAGGTGTTAGTGGAGGGCTCTCTTGGGTGGGGGGGGGGCCACGGGTGTTGTTGGCCACTGGTGTTGGTCGGTGTCCCTGTCTCCACCAGGGTGGGGCGTCTGATTTTTGTATTGCCTAGGGCAGAAAAAAAATTAAATACACCACTGAAGATAATGAGGTGAGAGGATGACCTCATGACTTCCACCTGTGCCAATCGGAAGCCTTGTATTCAATGACAAAAAATACAAGGCTTCTCCTGATAGGCGGAGAAGCATTGAGCCCAACTCTATTTCATTCTGGCAGCAGATAGAAAGTCACCTGTACCGCTGCCAGAACACAGCGCCACTTACTGTATGTAACTAGTACTACCACAGTTTATTACAGTGGACTCATTCTTCTGTAGTGGAAATTGTTTGGGCCAACTTGGCCCAAAAGAACTATTTAAAGTCACATGAAACATGGAATTCTATTTAAGGCACCCCCCAAACATAAAAAAGACACTCTGGAGGTTATAACAAAGCAGGCACATAAATAAAACTTTTTATTATTAGGCAAAACAAGAGGCTTTAATGGCAAACTGCTTTTAACAACTTGGATACCAATAAAGGTAATGAAAAAAAAAACAAGCAAAGGTAGCGCAAAATGTTATTGATTCTTAGTGCAAGATTGGTGATTGGACTACTTCATGGACAGAAGATTCAGCAGTGGTAGTTTTCATTTTATATGTGACCGTTTTCTTTTCATATGTACCTTATTTAATAAATGTATGTATCTGCTTTGCCCACTGCTCTTTAGTTCTGTAGTTGCTGACTTTTAATAATAGGACATTTACCTGTCAAGGGATCCAGTGCTGTCTTCATTCAGACCGGTTCTTCGGGTCCCCAGTGCCACCATGCTAAGTGTTAAAATCCAGATGTGGCTTCACTGCTGGTTCCCCACCACACAAGCTGTGCTGTGGGCAAAGGGGTGCCGAACTTTGCCCGGATGGCCTAGGTGATCCGGGTATAAGTGGTAGCAGGTACCTGTCAAAACCAGGAACACATCCCCCCCCCCAAAAAAAAGGCAGAATAGTGGAACTTTCCTTTAGGGGTGAAGCTCCATTTTAGGAACTATGGACAAAATCAAAATGAATTATACAATGCAGTCTGCCACTAGCATTATTAACAGCAGTTTTGGTTTTTTTGAGTCCCTACGAAGGCTTAGTTTACATTTGTGGTTGGAAGGGGAGGAAGTGGGACAGTAAAAATATGCAGTTGAGTGGCAATTTTATGCCCCCCCCATCCTTAAACTGCAAAGGCAGCCTGTTTGAGGTTGTATGCATGCTGCTGCCACAATGCTTAGCAGTGCAGAAAAAACTATCCCCTGTTGCACTTGGCAAAAATGCTGTTTGGCCATAAGAAAAAATACGCAGGAGGCAGCAGTATTGCCTTCTGAATGCCTGTCTATCACTCCTGCACCGCTCTCTGTAAAGAATTTCACCACAGATTGCTTTTCAGAGACCAACACAGGTATAAATAATATATGATGATCCAGCAAACAAATTTTCTGATTTTCCACTTCTTGTAACAGTCTAAGCAGTCCAGGAAAAATGGCAGTTGGGCGGGTTGGAAGAAACCATATAACACTTGCAGGGTTCCGTAAAACAATGCTTTTTCCAAAAGAAAAAACTGATGATGCAACGGATTATAGAATTTCAGGTATAGTTGGGCTTTAGCCTTTTTTTCTGTTACTTTAGGACCATTTAAAGAATAGATTCACCTTCGGGAACTTGTTGCATGTTCCGCCCATTTAGGGTGAAACATGTAACATATTTCTGTCTCTGCAGCTCTCCCCTCGATTTCCCCCATGACAGTGGGCCAGGGGGATCTTCTCACTTTTTTTAAAGTGAACTTATCCTTTAAAACTACATGTCCATCTGAGACTAACCTATGATGGTGACAAAAACTGCTGTGCAGTCCCACTTTATAGGAAGCAGAGTTGTCACCCTGCTGTCCTGTAACACCACGTACAGCTTTAAAGCGGAATTTCACGCATTAGGGAAATTCTACTTACAGCTGTGCTCAAAAGTTTGCATACCCTGGCAGAAATTTTGGCACGGATATTGAAAATATGACTGATCATGCCAAAAAATGCTCTTTTGTTGAAGGATGATGATCCTACATAGAACTGTTACATAGACGGTTACATAGACCTGTAGTTACTGTGGTGAAAATGGGAGTGAGTGGTGTGCAGTAGGCATGTTCCTGAGGGTTGTTACCGTATTGCAGGGGCCAATATTTTAGCAAACACCTGATCCATATAAAAAGTACAGTGATCTCTGTGATCTCTTGAGAAACAATTGCAAAATTATAATATTGCCAGTATCGCCTCAAATTAGGTTTATTGGGTTACAAAACAAAGCAATGACCTATGTGAGCTCCAAGAGAGGAACATGTTCTTCCCATGTGTATGTGTTTTTGTAGTTCCACTTCCGATAATCGGTTAAGTATAAATGTCTAGATATTTCACTCAAATTTGCAGAAGTTCTTCAGCAACTGTGGCAGGTCTAACTGATCAATGTCGAGTCTGCGGATCATGTGTTTCTGGATGATAAGGCGGCACAACGTCTGCAGAGATGGAACTGGAAAATGGAAAAAAGACCTCTGAAATTATAAGTATATAACTCAATGCTAAAAAAAAAACTATTCAGACTAAAGTACAACTTTACATTGAAAGCAGTTTATTATCTGGATTCCCTTTAGCATGGGAAGTTACTAAATACTTTTTCACACATTTCCTGCATGTTTCAAATTTAAGTATGCATGTCTTAATAACTTCCCTTACCATGATTCTTCACTTTGTGGTTTCTTTTTAACCCCATCACCATATTTCATGAGGAAAAGTCACCAATGAGTATTTGTAATCCATTTAAATCTCCGTAAGTCACAGTAGGCCCATGCCCCTAGATGCCACTTTACTAAGGGCACCTTATTTTGCCAAAACCTAAACTGACAGTGCTTCTGTCCCAGCCACTTACTCCAGCTGACTGAGCTGCTCTCTGCTACATTCCTTACCTGACCGTTCACCTTTCGTAGCTATGATACCCCAGGTGACAATGCTCCTCTCCCATCTACAAGTACCAGCTGACAGAACTCCTCTCTCAGCCACAAATGTCAGCTGACTACTCCTCTACCAGCCACTACCCCATAGGTTGCAGTTCTCCTCTCCCAACCACAGTCTCCCAGCTGACAGTGCTCCTCTACCAGCCACTACCCCATAGGTTGCAGTTCTCCTCTCCCAACCACAGTCTCCCAGCTGACAGTGCTCCTCTACCAGCCACTACCCCATAGGTTGCAGTTCTCCTCTCCCAACCACAATCTCCCAGCTGACAGTGCTCCTCTACCAGCCACTACCCCATAGGTTGCAGTTCTCCTCTCCCAACCACAATCTCCCAGCTGACAGTGCTCCTCTGCTAGCCATAGTCCCCTTAGATGACAGTGCTCCTCTCCCAGCCACAATCTCCATCTGACAATGCATTTCTACATGCCACAGTCCAGGAGCGTACCTACAGGGTTTGCATCTGGTCCCAACCCCAAGCTCCAACGGGCCCCTGTGGCTCCCCTGTACACCTGGATAGGAGATGTGTCATATAGCAGAACCGATGCCCTCCTTTTTTTAAGAGATTGGTTCTTCTACATGCTGCCCCTCCTATCCAGGTCCTGCTTCCCCCAGGGCCCCTGTGTACCCCTTGGCCCCCACAGCTCTGCCAGCTTCCCCTTTTCTGTCAGCTGCTGTGGGGCATGTGTCAGGATAGGGAGTGGGAAGGGGCTGGTAAATGTGTTGTTAATTACCAACCCCCTTCCTTGTCTGAATGAACAGAGTTAGTGATTGGTCCTGTGTTAGTGTTTACTATGCTTCAGTTTGTGAATGAACAGGAAGCTCTGTACAGCTGGGGCTAAGGAGAAGGAGACTGATGTGTCCTCAATTTCCTTTCTCGGTCTCAAATGTGGAACATCAGAGGTCTGTTTAGACCCGTGATATCTAACCAAAGCCCCCTGGGCTCCTAAAAGACATTGCAAAAAAAGTAACAAAAATAAAAACTACTGACACCAGTGGCAGAACTACCAGGGTCGCACTTGCCACTGTATGCTGGTGTTCTGCCACTGTGGGAGGGCCCCAGGATGTCAGGAAGGGGGACCACTACAGAACATGTGGAAGGGTCCCTCTGCGGGACTGTAAGGGTAGGTTTACATCTATGAAGATTGCTGTGTGGCTTTAGCTGATTGTGGGCGGCTACTGGTGTCCTTAACAACCAATAAGTCATCAGCTGTCAGCAGGGTTCCCCGCTGGCAACTGAATATAAAAAAAACAAACAATTGCTGGCAATATAAAAAAAAAATCAAGTAAAAAAACAGTGTCCGAATTAAAAAAAAAAAAAAACTACGTGTGCCCCCCCCCCCCCCCCAAAAAAAACCATAATCCATACCAGACTCTTATCCGATTGGGATTGACATTGGATCTTCTTCAGGGAACAGTTTTTTTTTTTTAGTTTTTTTAATAAAGGACTTGTCAAAAACTGTTGTCTTTTACTCTCTTTTGACCCTTTTTTGGGTCTCATTCACATGGTGGGTGGGTGCACAGGTCATGTGGTCAAAAACAGCAAGTATGGGGAATCATTGGAAATAGTGGATCCATAATGAATTTTCTCTACCAGAGACAATTTCATTGCGAGTTACTAACTGTGGAATTGTCTCTGGTGGAGAAGATTCATTACGGATTCACTATTTCCATTGATTCCCCATACTTGCTGTTTTTGACCGCATGACCTGTGGTCATATTCTCTGGTAAGAGGCTGTGAGTGGTGTCAGTGGAGGATCCTTTTTCTTCTTTTTGGTGGCACAGTATCTTCCTAAGAATATGGGCTTTATATAAATTACAGTCACATTCAATGGACTTTCTTTGAGGACTCTAATTCTATAGTCATATTTTATTTTGTGTATGAGTGGGGTGAATTAGCGCTACATATTGGTCTTGTAATCATATCATAGGCTGCCCGCATTTTTGTGATAGCTGCTTCTTTCACTATATGTGCTGCATTTAGTGAAGGTTTACATAATCACTATTAGATTGGTTCACATATATGCATTTTGCATTTGATGCTTTATCGAGTGCTTTTTGCAGTTTGTTTTGCATTATTATACATGCGTTTTGTACAGCTCTTTTTTTTTTTTTGTTGCTAGGCAGAATAAAAATGCAATAAAAACGTGGCTAAAACACACTACCATGCATTTCAGCTGCTGCTCTGTTGAACTCCATTGTAGCAAAAACGCTGCTTTTTGCTCTTAAAGTCCCTGACCCTTTCCAAAAACACAGCAGCTAAAAAAAGCATGGATGTAAACATGTTCCATAGGAAACCATGTTAAATGGACTGTAACATCCATACAGGTATGGACATACACTAGCCGGTTTTGTAGCAGCTTCAAACAGTTTCAGAGAGAACTGTATGGATTCAGACAAACTACCACCAACAGTTTCTATTAAAGCCATGTAACCATCAAAAATGTTTTTGGTAATTGGTCTTGCTCCGTTCAATTGTTTTTTGCAGTTGGAAGCTGGTGTTTAAGAGTAATTCAAATTGCCTACTACATGTGCATGCGCAGAGTGACTCACAGAAACCTCAGCTGCATCAGTGCATGCAAAAAAACCTATAGACTATTCATTTCCTCTTAAAATGCCATATTAGGTGTTAAATACTAAAAACCTTCTCTACGTTTAAGGCAAGGCGTATATTTAAAGTGTTACTAAACCCACAACAGTAAAATCAGTCTGTATATGCAGTAAAGCATGCTTGTTATACTCACTGTGGAGCCTGAGGGGTTAATCCTTTGCATTGTGTAAAAATGCTGTTTAATCCTGTCTTCTCTGATCCTCCCCTTCTTCCAGTGTCCTCCTCTTATCTCCTGATAAGACATATTGTGTGGAGAGAGACTTTTTTTTTTTCTTGCGAGAGTGCATGTGATCAGCACAGGGCCAATCAGCACTGTACAGACACAAGTCAGGGGTTCTGCATCCTCCTAGAGCAGAAAGAAAACTCCTCCTACAAGCTTTAACCAGTGCTCTGCTGAACACTGATAGAAGTCACCTGACTGCTCTAACTGCTGATGTGAAAAGGTATTCAGCAGTTTATATGTACTAAAATAATTGCACTTCCATGTTCTGTGTACTGCGGGAGACCAGATATAGTCAATGCAGGGCTCTAGGTTTCTTAATGCTTTACATTACTCATTTGTTTAGTGCTGACACTTTTTTTTTAAGTGTTTTACAGAGAACACACACACTCACACCTCTGTTCTTGTTTGGGGAACTGAAATACTCTTCCTTCTGCTCCTATAAGCTGATAAAAAAACTGCAAATATCAGATCTTTAGCCATACTGTATCAAAGATTTAGCAGAGACGATTAAGAGGTGATATGATCACCATGTATAAAGACATACTTTTTTTTTTTTGTTTTAAGTCCGCAAACGTGCGAAAAACGAAAAACCCGTAAGTGAATCACAAAAAATGTGCAAGTGCGAAACACCACACAATAAAGTGCACATAGGGGTGTACTTTGTCCTTCCCCCGAAGGGGATGGACCTCTACCCTGATCCCCCGGGGCACGAAGCTCCTGACAGGGACAAGGTTCCCATTTGGTCCACCTAGCCAAAAGGCCTGGCGGACCCCGTTCCTTGTGGCCAGCCAAAGCCAGCCACTCAGTACTTGGCCAGGGGGTTCTCCTGAAGAGAAAACCCCCTAGGGACAGGGGAGGAAGGAACCAAAAGGCCACACATCCTCCCCCTAGACTTCAGGATAGGCCCGAGGACCCACACCCTCCATCCTATGAGGAAATAAAACACACACATAAGGTGAAAGCGACAAACAGTGGGAGAAATAATAAATAAATAAAAAGTGGTTGTGCCAAATGTGCATAGACCAGGCCCTGAGGCCTGTAGCAAAAATTGCCCCGAACTTAGCCAGAAGGCCTGGTCCTGAGGGCGCTGTGCAGAAAAAGTGTTTAAACACAGTGACCATGTGCCTTTTCACACGTTGGGGTCCCACACCCAGTATAAAGACATGCTGGTAGGTTAATTGGCTCCTGTCTAAATTGTCCCTAGTATGTGTATGTATGAATGTAAGTTAGGGACCTTAGATTGTACACCTCTTGAGGGTTAAGGACTGATGTGAATGTACAATATATATCTGTGGGAGACCAGATATAGTGAATGGGGGGGTCCTGGGTTTAGTAACACTTTTAAGTCCGTGTTTACTATTTGTTTCTCTAACAGATGTGCCAGGTGTATATATATCACAATTTGTCACAATGTGGCAGACATGCTAATTATTGTTCTCTGGGTACTCAAGGCTAAACCCCCCCAGGGAAAAAAACATTCTATGGCCCTGCTGTTAATGTCATAGGTCAGAGGAGAATGGGCAGACTTGTTCCAGATGATGGAAAAGCTACAGTAACTCATGTCTATATGGACCAAAATCTCTGAGGAATGTTTCCAACACCTTGTTGAATCTATGCCACGAAGAATTAAGGCAGTTCTGAAAGCAAGAGGGAGTCTATCCCGGTACTAGCAAGGTGTACCTAATAAAGTGGTAGATGAGTGTAATAATACCAGGGATTGTTGATCTAGGGCAGGGATATTGAATTAAAATTCATGGATATTGAATTAAAATTCCAGTCATTACAACTTTCATCCAGCAGGGGTCCGAGTCTAATGTTCGTGCTATGACTTGGGTTCTCCATATCACAGCCCCACCCCCTTACATTACAGTTTCCCCTTTACATCACAGACTCCCCTTTATACCACAGTACTACCTTTAAAATTTCAGAACCCCCCCTTTATATCACAGCACCCCCCCTGTACAATACAGCCCCTTTTTTACATTACAGTGCCTGCTTTACATCACAGCCCCCCTTTGCATTCAAATCCCCCCATATTACATCACAGTGCCTTCTTTAGTTAATTGTCCTTTGTCTCCCCTTCACATCACAACCCCCCCCCACACCTTTACATGAGTGTCCTCGGCCCCCACCGCACATCACAGTCCCCTTCCCCTTCACATCAGTGTTCTCTGTCACTCCTTTAAGTCACAGTCCCCTTACCTAAATCCCAGTCCCCGTCACAGCCCCGCTTCCTTGCACCCCAGTCCCCTTTACAGCCCCCCTTACTTGCATATCAGTCCCCTTCACAGCCCCCCTTCCTTGTATCCCAGTCGCTTTCATAGTCGCCTTTTTTTGCACCCTAGTCCCCTTTACAGCCCCCCCCCTTACTTACATCTCAGTCCCCTTCACAGCCCCCCTTCCTTGTATCCCAGTTGCTTTCATAGCCGCCCTTTTTTGCACCCTAGTCCCCTTTACAGCCCCCCCTTACATCTCAGTCCCCTTCACAGCCCCCCTTCCTTGCACCCCAGTCCTCTTTACAACCTTACTTGCAACTCAACCCCCTTTACAGCCCCCCTTACTTACATCTGAGCCCCTTTCACAGCCCCCCCTTTCTTGCACTACAGTCTTTACAATCCACCTTCCTTGCTCCCCAGTCCATTTCACAGCCCCACTTCCTTGCACCTCAGCCCCCTTCACAGCCCCCCTTACATCTCAGCCACCTTCACCCCCCCTTACTTACATCTTAGTCCCCTTCACAGCCCCCCCTTCCTTGCACCTGAGTCCTCTTTAGAACCTTACTTGCATCTCAGTCCCCTTCACAGCCCCCCCAGTCCTCTTTACAGCCCCTTACACCCTAATCCCCTTTACAGCCACCCCCCTTACTTACATCTCAGTCCTCTTTACATTTCACAGCCCCCCTCTCCCCAGTTCCCTTTACAGCCCCTCCTTACTTACATCTCAGTCCCCTTCACAGTTCCTCCCTTCCTTGCACCCCAGTCCCCTTTACAACCCCCTTCCTTGCACCCCAGTGCACTTCACAGGAGGAGGATATCAGCTGCAGAGGACATCCAGGCTGCTAAGTGTCCGTATAGGATTGTCATTCCGTTTGTTTGTGGACCGCAGTCCGCCATTTAGTGATGCCTGATCTAGGGGGATAGATATACTAAGGGCAAATAGACTATGCACTTTGCAAGTGCAATTGCACTCATTTTCTCCAGAGCTTAGTGAATGTGGTAAAGCTTTGCTGATTTCCACCATCCAATCACGTGCAAGCCAAAATGCTGTTTTGTTTTTTCTTGTGCCTGATTGGGTATTCTTTACAAAGTGAGCTTTACCACATTTACTAAGCTTTGTGCCTCTCCAAAGTGCAGAGTCTATTTGCCTTTAGTAAATCCACTCCATAGAATATTGATGGCCTTCAGGAGATAAGAAGGATTTGGTGCTGCCCCCTCAAATTGGGTCGTTCTAAGCACTGGCCCTTGGGCACCATTATAGTAAATACACGCCTGTTTCCTACCCCTTCTTGTACATTGCCTAAACACAATACACACGCAACCAAAGCACGACCTCTTGCTCTCTAGCTCCGTCTCCTCCTCCCATGCTCATCTCCAGTACTTCTCCAGAGCTGCCCCCATCCTCTGGAACTCTCTACCCCAATTTATCAGATTATCGCCTACTCTGCTCACTTTTAGACAATCTCTGAAAACCTCTTCAGGGAAGCCTATCCTGCCTTCAGCTAATAATGGAATCTTCTACTCCTCCCACCAGTCCATCCCCCACAGTTACTAATTTTTGTATCACTAGCCCCTCCCTCTTAGATTGTAAGCTTCAAGGAGCAGGTCCCTCCTATCACTCTTGTATTGAACTGTATTGTTGCTGTATTGTCTCCCGCTATATTGTAAAGCGCTGAGCAATCTGTTGGCGCTATATAAATCCTGTATAATAATAATAACCAAAGCATTCCTGTTTAGTGCAGAAGCTGATCTGAGAGATATTGGGAGATGGTTGGACGCATGTCTAAATGTTCTCTGATTTTTCAAAAATGCTGTAAATCCTCCTAGGACCTAGGCCAACCATCAATTCATAAATTTATTGTGCAGCTTCCTATTTCTTTGTCAACAACTATTCTTAAACTGGTTCCATAGCTGGTTATTAATGTATAGTTTATGAGCTGCTTCTGAATGTCAAAGGATAACATGTTTCCTTATATGGAATTCCCCCCTCCCCCTATGGCCATGTGTTCAGTTAATAGTTGAATGTGATACATACATCCATATTCTAACTGGATCACTCGGATACTCTTGGTGGAGGCGAAAACGTCAATGACAGCATACAGCGGCTGCGAGGCTGGAATTCCACGGGCACTGGCCCCCATATCTTCTCCATTAATGATAATGTGCATGTGACGGGTTCCATCTGACTGTGGTTCATACAATACCCCAATCCTGCTCCTGCGGGCTGTAGGTGGCAGCACATTGGTTTTGTACAAGTCATCCAAAATGTGGCTAAACCGGCCAGGCCTACTTCGTGCTACTAGCTTGTCACGAGAAATTTTATACTTGCCCACTTTTAGGTAAGGGTCCGATAGAAGCCCTTTTCCTGAGCTAGGGCTATTTTCTCCTTCATCGTTCACCACTCTATTATGGTTCCGTGTTATGGCAAACACCCAGCTATCCCCTTGATTGATAAGATCTGGCAGTGAATATTCCGGTACAACGTCCAGGGTGCGAGGATCTCGAGCTGTCAAGCCAACTCTTAGATGACCACACCACCCCCATTCTTTTTCCTCAATCTCGACCAAAAATAGCTGGCCAGGTTCCAGTGGGTCTCGGCTGAAGCAGATCCCATTAGCAAAGCTTTCAACTCTTGTAGCTTGTGTTCCTGTAGGGTCGATGCGAACATTTGTGCCATGGATAGGGTGAAAACACGTAAATGGTTGCCATTGCACGGCCATGTCTCCGGCACAGAGCTCAGATGACATGCAGCTTGATGCTATTTTTAAAAGGCCAGAGCGTGTGGGTTATCTGTGCTGAAACAGCTGCAGGAGGTATAGTGAAGTGCCTTTTAGGGAAAGTGAAGCTGACTAACACCTACCAAATTTCTAATTACAGAAACTACTGGAGCAGAAAGACATCTGAAATCACATTTCTGACTTTTTGTAAACTCAGTTAACAAATTGCAATTTCTGATAACTTGTCTTTCACCATGCAATAAAAAGACTTTGGTATAAGACCATAAAGATGGTCAAAGTAGGCCAAGTATGGCTCTAATTCATAGACAGGAGTTCAAAATCTGTTCTTGGCTTTTACGCTCTTCTCTTTTAGATTGTAAGCAGGGGCTCTCCTAACTCTGAATTCTATTGAATTGTATTGTAACCGTACTGTCTCTATTTATATTGTAGAGTGCTACATAAACAGTTAGCACTGTATAAATCATGTTTTTTTATTATTATTATTATTATTATTATTAATAATAATTAAAATAAAATGATTATAAAGAAGGAAGGAGGGAAGATGCTCCTGGGGGACACAATACTGAATGGACAACCAGTTCTTTTTCCTTGTAGGTGGACATCTGCTTCTGAAAACAGGCAAGCAACTGTCATTTCATTTTTACTTTATTTTTATTTCACTAAATTTAAGCTCACCCTACATATTACAATGTGACCACCTAAACTATTCATTCAATCTGTATACAATCAGGCAGGCCCTTGCACCGCATCATTTTTGGCAGATTGTGCAGTAAGGCCCCTTTCACATTGGCGATCTGATCAGGTCCACCTGTCAGTTTTTCACACCCACCTACCCCAAATCCGATCTGCTAAAAAAGAAATGGAAGGGGATCGATCCGTTCTCCTTCGTCTACGCTAGGGCAGCACAGTGGCTAAATGGTTAGCACTTCCACCTGGCAGTACTAGGGTCGTTGGTTCAAATCCCAGCCACAGTACCACGTGCCTGGAGTTTGCATGTTCTTCCTGTGCCTGTGTGGGTTTCCTCTGGGTACTCCGGTTTCCTCCCACACTCCAAAGACGTGCTCATAACTTAATTGGATCCTGTCTAAATTGGCCCTAATAAGTGTATGTATGAATGTAAGTTAGGGACCTTAGTTTGTACACCCCTTGAGGGTTAGGGACTGATGTGAATGTACAATATGTCCACACTATATAAAGTGAGCATCCTCAGTGACACCAATACAGTGAAACAACTATGACTAAGCAATTTATGGGTGAACCTTAACACACAATAACACATAAACTGCTGATAAATGAGTGAACAATCACAAAAAAAAAACAGAAGTGAATTCTCCACATACAACAAGTGCCTAATGTGCACAATAATATCCATAGGAGTGAATATGGCGTGATCACAAAAAGGAGAAACAAATGTCAGTGAATAAGTGACATACAAAATCACTGTTAAAATCAATAAAAAGTGACATGAAGAAATGGCACAGGATAAATTGAAACGTGGTCAAATGGTGACTAGGGACCATCAAGTGAAGTGGAAAAAAATACATAAAAATATAATCAGATAGCAATAAAAAGTGACATATAAATTGTGACACCAAAAATAAACTTGGCCAATAGGTGAATACAAAAAAACAAAGCAATCAATGGTGTAAAAATGGATGCAAAATAAGTCCCAAAAAAACCAAAAGTCTAAAAACACAAATAGTGTGTGAATCTTCCGCACAGAAAACGTGTAGAATTCAGTGACCAAACAAAGGGGCAATCCTTCACCCCTAGCCTGTGAGCTCACCTTCAAACTGCGACTCTCAAGGAGTCACAAAGAGTAAATGCAGGTAGATGATCCTCAACCAGATGGATCTCAATGGCAAAACACACGAAAGCTCCTCTCCATGGCACCTACAGCAATCAGTAATAATGATATCCTTTAAGAGTGTGTATACCTTTAACTCTTCTCCACCTCCAAATTCCTCATAAAAAGGGATAAAAAGAGAGCTCCCATAGTGTAGTAAGTAAAGCTTTTATTAATGTGTAAATAAAAAAATAAACTACGCACAAGTGTACACAGGTCTGCAGACCCAGAAAGCAATCACTGTAATTAACCACTTGACCTCCAGAGGATTTACCCCCCTTAATGACCAGGCCTCTTTTTGCTACTCGGCGCTGCACTAATTCAACTGATAATTGCGCGGTCATGCAATGCTGCACCCAAACGAAATTTACGTCCTTTTTTTCACACAAATAGAGCTTTCTTTCGGTGTAATTTGATCACCTGTGCGCTTTTTATTTTTCACGCTATAAACAAAAAAAGGACAAAAATTTTGAAGAAAAACAATATATTTTACTTTCAGCTATAAAAAAATATATAGTAAACTCAAAGTTGGTTATAAATTTAGGCCAAAATGTATTCTGCTACATGTTTTTGGTAAAAAAAATCCCAATAAGTGTATATTGATTGCTTTGTGTGGAAGTTATAGCGTCTACAAACTATGGTATAAATACTGCAATTTACGCCATTTTTCTGCTATACAGCGCTGCGCTAGTTTAACGGACAATTGCGCGGTAATGCAATACGGTACATAAATGAAATTTACATCCTTTTTTTCCCCACAAATTGAGCTTTCTTTTGGTGGTATTTGATTGCCTGTGTGGTTTTTATTTTTTGCGCTATAAAAAAAAAGGCTGACAATTTTGAGGAAAAAAAACAATATTTTGGACTTTTTGCTATAAAACATGTCCAGTAAAAAAAATGCAAAAATCAAATTTAGTCATAAATTTCTGCCAAAATGTATTCTGCGACATGTCTTTGCTAAAAAAAAAAACCCAATACGTGTAAATTAATTGGTTTACGTGAAAGTTATAGCGTTTACAAATGGCGGGAAAGATACTGGGATTTTTAGGTTTTTTTTATACTAATAATGGCGGCGATCAGCGAATTATGGCAGCGATCAGGGACTTATGGCAGCGACTAGCGACTTATGGCGGGACTGCGGCGGACATTCTGACATTGGGGGGTACTGACTTGGGGTCACTGACATCCCCAAAAACACTAATACAGTGATCAGTGCAAAAAAAAAACCACTGACACTGTACTAATGGCAATGGGGAGGAAGGGGTTAACTTTATTTTGCAGGGAAGGGTTATAGGAGTGAGGGGGAGTGTTTTACTAGGGGGCGGGGGTGTGTACTGGGCGGGACAAGGCTGATCGTGAAAGAGAAACTGTTCTTTCTCGATCAGCTCATCCTCGAGCTGACAGGGAAGTGACAGACAGCACAGCTACTGCAGCTGTGCTCTCTGTCACTGTTTGCCGCCGATTGCCGGGAGATAGCCGGTAAGGACCGGCTGTGACCTGGCGACTCACATCTGCGGCGGTGATCGGCGCGCGCCCCCTAGCTGTTTACAAAACACACGTTTTAAAACGTGGTTTTGCCTGCCAGTGCCGCCCCGCCGCCGTATATCTACAGTGGCAGGGCGGCAAGTGGTTAAAATAGTACAGGGTGTATGAGGTTGGGAGTACCAAGATGGCGGCTGCTGTTTATACTGTAATGACATCACTACGCTTCCGTCCTACGCTTTACGTCATGAGCCATGTGACTTCATCAAGGCTAAGAAGGTGGTGAAGACAGACTCCATTTAAAGGTAGTACGCAGCTGAAATCAATCAAAGGGGCAGAACACAGTGACCATTTTACAGGAGCTTGAGCAGGGAGGCCAGACATAGAAAACAGCATTATGCAGACATAGAAAAAACAACATTATGTGGACCTAAAAAAGCTTCCTGCTGTAATAACAAATTTGGGAGACATACAGGGAATAAATACAGGGTGACTAAGTGGTAGACCTAATTAGTTGGGTACAGCGTTGCATGATCGCGCAATTACCAGTTAAAGTAGTGGAGCACTGCATAGCAAAAAATGGCCAGGTCAAGAAAGGGGTACACGTTAACTCAAGTGGTTAATGTACAGGTTATAAACGCTGCGAAGATGGAGGTGAAGGGGTTAATGTACTAACGTACAGGATGAGGGAGGGAGAGAAGGGGAAGCTCAGGCTGGATCTGAATATTTCATAAAGTTCCCTCTTTCTAAATAAAGAATGCTGACTGATGACCATGCAGTGACCCAGGAACACTTCATTCCAGCTCAGGAAGAGGACACTGGTTGCTATGGGTGACTGAGCTCTGTACACAAATAGAACGCCCTGCCAGAACTCTGCACCTATCACAGAACACAGCACACCAGACCCCGCCCACATCACCCACTAGGAGGAGCACGTGAGCTCCAGCCACCAGACGAGTCACATGACCGGAGTCATATGAGAAGGAGGAAGTTGGAGGAGAGAAGAGAAGAGAAGGAAGTGAAGGCGGCCGGCTGTGATCTGCAGAGAGGAGAGGAAAGGGGAAGGTGAGCGCTTATCGATCTGTCTCTATCGATGTGCAGTCTGATCTGACATTGTCATAGAACTGTTATGGGAGTATGAAGGGCTGAGCGGTGTGATGGGAAGGAGGGGGCTGAGCGGTGTGATGTACACACAGGAACTTTGATGACATCCCAGTCTTAGTCTGTAGAGTTCAATATTGAGTTGGCCCCGCCCTTTGCAGCTATAACAGCTTCAACTCTTCTGGGAAGGCTGTCCACAAGGTTTAGGAGTGTCTATGGGAATGTTTGACCATTCTTCCAGAAGCACATTTGTAAGGTCAGGCACTGATATCGGACAAGAAGGCCTGGCTGTCAGTCTCCACTGTAATTCATCCCAAAGGTGTTCTATTGGGTTGAGGTCAGGACTCTGTGCAGGCCAGTCAAGTTCCTCCACCCCAAACTCACTCATCCATGTCTTTATGGACCTTGCTTTGTGTCCTGATGTGCAGTCATGTTGGAACAGGAAGGGGCCATCCCAAAATTGTTCCCAAAGTTGGGAGCATGAAATTGTCCAAAATGTCTTGGTATGCTGACGCCTTAAGAGTTCCCTTCACTGGAGCTAAGGGGCCAAGCCCAACCTCTAAAAAGACAGCCCCACACCATAATCCCCCCTCCACCAAACTTACGCTTTGCAGTCAGGCAAGTACCGTTCTCCTGGCAACTGCCAAACCCAGACAAGTCCATTGGATTGCCAGACAGAGAAGTGTGATTTGTCACTCCAGAGAACATGTCTCCACTGCTCTAGAGTCCAGTGGCGGCGTGCTTTACACCACTGCATCCGATGCTTTGCATTGCACTTGGTGATGTAAGGCTTGGATGCAGCTGCTCGGCTGTGGAAACCCATTCCATGAAGCTCTCTACGCACTGTTGTTGTGCTAATCTGAAGGCCACATGAAGTTTGGAGGTCTTTAGCTATTGACTCTGCAGACAGTTGGTGGCTTGTGCACTTTTGCATGCGCTGACCCCGCTCTGTCATTTTACATGGTCTACCACTTCATGGCTGAGTTGCTGTTTGTTCCCAGTTGCTTCCACTTTTATAATCCCACTAACAATTGACCGTGGAATATTTAGTAGAAATGTCATGGATGGACTTATTGCACAGGTGGCAACCTATCACGGTACTACGCTTGAATTCACTGACAGTGAATTCTTTCACAAATATTTGTAGAAGCAGTCTGCATGCCTAGGGGCTTGATTTTATACACCTGTGGCCATGGAAGTGATTGGAAAACCAGAATCCAATTATTTTACAGGGCTGGCCCAATACTTTTGGCAATATTGTGTGCGTCAATTACCATGAAATTGGTAACACTTAAACAGGCCATTTACTGTACTATTCCTATGCTATTTTCTTTCTGGCCAGTTTACACTATAGAAACACAGTCCAGATGCATTTCCACACGCTCATTTTTGGTGCATTCCGGTGTGTTTTTGATGTGTTTTGGTTCATTTATTTTTATTTTTTTTCTTTTTGTTCAATTTAACCCCTTGGCGCTGGTGCCTCCTGGCCCTATAAGGGTCCCAGAATCTGGGAGGCGGGGATTTGGGGTCATGTGGCTGTCAGGATTCGCTGTCACATGATCGGAAAGGTCGCGATCGAAAGAGGAGATTTGGACTGAATGTGTGTGCTGGCAACGTGCAGGGCGCACGCTCTCAGCACATATGTTTTTTTATTAATAGAACGCAAATGTGTGGCTGCACGGCGTCTAGGCCCAGACGCCAGGAGGCCGCACATTTGCATTTGGCCAGCGCCAAGAGGTTAAAAAAGGGACACGTTTGGAGCATTTTTACTGCATCCTAGTACAGTTCTGTGCAGGAAAAATGCAGCCTGTTCTACCTCTTTCCCCCCCCCCCCCCTTCCTTTTTTTTTTTTTTTTTTTTTTTTCCCTGCAACCAGAACGCACTGGAACTGCAAGCACTGATGTGAACTTTGACATTGACAACCATATAACCTGCTTTCTGTGCATTTTGGATGCATAAAAAAGCAACTGAAACACATGTAGTGTGAACTGACCCTTACCCTAGGTTCACACTTAAGCATTTTTCAGAAACGCAGTACAGTCCATTTAACATGATTTCCTATGGGACATGTTAATATCTGCGTGTTTTTACCCGGTGTTTTTTGTAAAGGGTCAGGGAGTTTGAATGCAAAGTTGCGTTTTTGGTTCTATAGACTCCAATGGAAATGCTGCAGAAAAGCATGTAGTGTGTTTTTGCTGCGGTTTAAATCTGCCTAGCAACAAGAAAAATTGAAGGAAAAAAAAATGCGTCAAACGCAGGTGCAAACCGCAATTCAGAAACTGCTCAAACGCATCCTTCTTAGGTGTGAACCATAGCCTTAGAGTTATCAAAATATGAGATCCTCCTAAACAATCTAATTAATATTCAATCAGCCAGATCCTCGCACAAGATGGGAAATTGTGCAATCACATTGCATAGTGTATTGTCCTGTTACTATTGTATGTATTTAGTCACTTCCAAACATGACAGAATTGTTTTTGTCGAGGGGACGCTTAGTAAATGTTAAAAAAAAAAAACAATCAAAAGAGGAACGAAAAGGAAGGAAATCTAATAATTATTAAAAAAAAAAAAAAATCCGGACATACATCAATGCATACATGGAAGCATTATTTTTTTAATTGAGAGCTTAATACCTTGCTGTGATAACTAGATCTGACCATCTGCTATCAACGTATGCTGAGCACGATGCATGGTGGTAGTGCCTGAGGATGGCTTGTACTAACTTGTACAAAGTCTACGGTCATCCTGGTGACAGATTACTGAAAATCTCCACTTATTTTCAGGTGTCACTACCTCACTGGCCAGAAGATTAAGGTGTGGCTCCACTGTTGAACGTAACTCGTCCGCAACAAAGTAACACCCCACTTATCTGACAGCAAGGAGTTGATCTGGAAATGGTCGAGTATTTCTCTGCCCTACAGGATCACTAGTTTGACATGACTTTCAGGGATTGCAGTGAATGACATTTCACTGGCAACAGAATCGCCAAAAAACACTCGTCTGAATCCTGGAGATCTTGCTTCCTCACAGCACATTTTGGTCTGTGAGGGGCGCTGTAGGAGCAGACTACTACTACTCTCTTCCTGTTATTGATAAGCTGCTGTCAGGAGTGTGTAGTGGCATGCTCATTCTCCGTCAGAGCTGCTGGTCTCAAGCCAGCATCCTGGTTTTGTCAATGATGCACTCTCCCTGCCTGTCCACCTGCAGGGTGATTAATGTAGCCATACAAAAAAGGGGGGGGTTTGTGAAAAGAGTTTCACAGAAAAGCGGCTACATAGTGAACAGAACGTGACACACAGGAAGAAATTTCCAAAAATTATGCTTTATTACACATATAAAAATATGACATATGGGCTTTCGCCCTGGTTTACCATCACCTCAGTTGAGACAATACACACAGACCTAAAACCATTTAAAATGACACCAGAACCGGTCTAAATGTATGTGCAGCAGGGAAAATGGCTACAAGAGTCTAGTGTCCCTGTAGCACAAACACACAAGCGAACACTTCCCTAGGGAGGTGTATCCAAAAATTATGCCATGGGCATACCATAATGGAGGATGCAAGGGATTAAACAGTAACCATATAGGCAAATCCCAATCAAGGAATCCAAAAATTATACTATAGATATGTATGTCACATGTATACAATGAAGCAAGCACAATATGCGTCAAAAAGGAGAATAGCAGGCCTCAGGCCTGTATGAAAGAAGACATAAATGTCAAATATATTATACAATACATTCCTGTGCCGGCACAAGTGATTAATGTAGCCAGTCTCTGGGAGACCAAACCTGATTTAAGCCAGCCAAGCCTGTAGTCTCATGCTTGTGATCATGTTATGCGCCAAGCTGTTTGTCTGCTGTGCCTGCTAGTTTGGATCCTCTCATTGACCACCTTGGATCAGATATTTACTATTCTCTGAACTCCGCCTGCCTTTTGACTATGGATTGGGCCCTGACTACTCTGAACCTTGCCTGCCTTGTGCCTGTAATGTCCTTGAGCAACTCTGCCTGTCTGCCAACCACAAGTACTTGTTTGCTGTGCTCAGTTTTCAACCGCCCTGGTGCAGTGGCCAAGCTCTATAGCTTGGGGGGCAATAGTACTGGTAGGCCTGCTAGCCTTATGGGAAAGGGGGCTGCTATGAGTGAAGAACACCAGAAGCCAGCAATAGTACCTGACCACCTATTTTGGGGGTAAACAGCAAGATGGTTAATGTGACTTGGCCCTAAGTGTACTGATGATTGAATAGTAAATCATAGAAGAATAGTATGTACAACCGAACTAGAAACACTAAAAGTTTCCTTCGTGCAGCTGATCAGTGTTCTCTGAGTGGGGATGGGTGTCAGTTTGGAGTTTGGGAAGGGGGGGGGCGTAAGCGGGGGTCCTGAAGTGTGAAATTAGGTATTAGGAAAATTCTTAGTCCCCAGTCGCATTTAACCCTTTCTTAAAAAGTTTAAATGTTATGAGAGGGCACCCTGTGAGGTTCTGTCTGACCTAAGTTTTGCCCTAACCTTGGAGATTCCCAAATGTAATAGAATTTCAGCATTTGAACCCACTAGCATCCATAGAGGATGGTTCTCTGCAAGCACTGTGCCTTGCCTCTCTGGTTACAGCCTTTCCCTGTCTTTCCTTTTAGCATGCGTCCTCTCCTGTTGTGCGCTGTGCTCCTAGGAGCTCTTTTAGCAGATGCTGCACCCTCTAATGATGAGATCAAATACTTGCCGGGGCTGAGAAAGCAGCCATCTTTCCGCCAGTTCTCAGGCTACTTGGATGTGCCTGGAGGAAAACATCTCCACTACTGGTAGGTAGCAGCCTCAGTGATGTCATCTATCCAAATTGTTTTTGTATTTGCTGATTCCT
Source organism: Staurois parvus (assembly GCF_062004578.1). NCBI lineage: Eukaryota > Metazoa > Chordata > Amphibia > Anura > Ranidae > Staurois > Staurois parvus. The sequence goes on from NW_028317933.1 coordinate 16,611,080, forward strand.
TATAACTCTCATTAATACAGGTTTGTAGAATCTCAGAAAAATCCCAGCTCTAGTCCTCTGGTCCTATGGATGAATGGAGGTCCTGGTTGTAGCTCACTGGATGGCTTGCTGACAGAACATGGCCCCTTTCTGGTATGTAACTGCAGTTGCCATTTTGGATAATTGTTCAAAGAGGATGTGGCCATCTGCCAAGTCGTTTCACAATCAGCAAAAGTAGAGAATGGGAGGGTTGATTCACCACTAACGCGCAATACAAAATTCCCCTGCAGTCAGCCCTGCTTCCCAGTGTCTGTTTCAATTTTGAATCAAAACCGAGGTCTCCATTGTCTTATAACGCCAGGCACCTCTATGATGTGCAGACCTGCCATAACTTCAGAATACAGGTTATGTTGGATGTAAAGCAATTTCATGACATTACCATGGTACAGCACATGAGATCTTGACTCTGGAGGTTCCACTACTGGGACCTTGGTGTTGGAATTTTTGGCACATGAGAACTGGTCTCTAGCACAGAAGATTCCTACTGTAGGATACGTTCACTTACAAACAAGGGGGAGTAAGGAAGGGTTAATCTTAGGGTGTCAGGAGGGTTAGCATTGGCATGGGAATGACAGTCAGGTTTAGCATTGGGCAGGGAGGGGCAATCACAGGAGGGCTATGGTGAGGGGAAGAGTTATGGTGACAGAAAGGTTTATAGTGTGCACAGGGAGGGGTTTAAAGTGATTCTAAAGCTAAAAATGCTTTTTACCTTAATGCTTTCCTTGCATTAAGTTTTAACTTTTTTTCTATTTTATTTTTTTTTTTTCTGTCGTTTGTCTTCCCTGGGTGAAGGGAAGAGAGGGAAGAAAAGATCCAGCCTTGTGCATGGCTGCATTTGTTCTCCTCTCTTCCTCTTCATTCACAGGGACTCTTATCGGTAACAGGAGCCATTGGCAAAGCTCTGCTATGTGTGGCTTTGGAGCTAGGCTCCAGAGACGCACAGCTCTGGAGCGAGAATGCAGTGTGTGCCTCCGTAGCAAACGGCTTGCTGTGGGGACACACAAAAGGAGCCAAGCTTGCTGGCAGAGGACCCAAGTAGAGGAGGATGGGGACCTCTGTGCAATACCATTGCATAGAGGTGAGTATAACATGTTTTAATTTTTTAAAAAATATTATTATACAGTATTTATAAAGCGCCAATAGTTCGCTCAGCGCTGTACATTACAAAAGGGGGACAGAACATGTGACAGAACAATAACAATACAATGCAAAACATGAGGGGATCGAGGGCCCTGCTCTTTCGAGCTTACAATCCTTGGGTAACACTTTTTTTAATTGAGTTGTGAAGAGATCAGGAAAGGGAGCTGTATCGGAGGATGAAACAATAATTGAGACAATAAGGTTTTCAGCAGTTAAAGAGAGAGAGTGAATTCTGTAAGCTGTGCCCAAAAGGCAGGCAGAGGGTAGTGGACTAGTCACAAGTACGTTTGTGTGGTCCTATTGTAGCTGTTCATTTCTCATTACTGACTTCCAATGCCTTGTGGACTGTGTCTCTGTGTGGAGGAGGCCATCTTGGTAGAAGCAGGGCTTTGCTTCATGTCAGGGTCTCCTCCCAGCAAGGATATTTGTGATCAGAACAATAGTCGCATCACCAAACCTACAGTCAAAGTTCAAGGTAACGCTCACCAGAACTGACACTTCCTGCACAGTACAATGTGGCATTTACTGTGCAGGAAGTATGAACCAGCTCTAAAGGATAGATTTCCTTCTATCTAAGCATTTGCTATGACAGCCCATACATCTCTTCAGTGCAGAAAAATCTGCTGCCCACTTTTCTTGGTTCCAGAGCCTGTCCTTCTCCATTGTTCACAGCCCCTCCCCAAAAAAAAAAAAAGTTTTTACTTCTGGCCACTCACAAATTCCCATAGGCTCATATGGGCCATTTGGCTTATAATTAGAGGTAAGTAAGCAGTAGTGAAACTGGGTGCAGGGTTGAATTTTAGCGACCGTTGTAAGGAAGGTACAGCTACCCTTTTAAATGCTCATTTCAAAAGGAAAAATATCTCTTCTATACAAATCAATTTATTTGAAGGTGCATCAAAATTAGCAGGCAAGGTGCACAGGGACTGGAGAACACTGGTCACTAGCATATGCGTAAATGCTGTTTTAGGATTATAAAATAACTGTCCTTCCTCAAGAACAAAAAACATGCATTTATGATGTCTTATGGCCTGAATATCAAGTAAATAACTATAAATGACAAGGATTGCCCCTGAGTCACTCCTGCACAGTTTGTCAGAAAGGAGAGGTAAAAAAGTATACGTTGCAGTAGCAGTAAAAAAAAAAAAAAAAAAATGCTCGGTTGCCATGATGCAATGCCTTCCTTTTATCTGATCTTGTACAAACTATAATTTCTTCACAGTTATAGATAACACAAGCACATCTCCTCCTCTTCTGATTTTGCTGGTCTGTTTGGCTTTATGCGTGTTGTAGCAGCAGCTTGCATAAACAGAGTAGCCATGTGTGACCAGTGCGGTTTGTCTGCATGATATGTAGTGGAGAACTATGTGCAGGCACTGTTAATTAGTCATTATTTAAAGTAACATCAGTTATTATTTATTATTATTATACAGTATTTATAAAGCGCCAATAGTTCACTCAGCGCTGTACATTACAAAGGGGGACAGAACATGTGATAGAACAATGCAAAACATGAGGGGATCGAGGGCCCTGCTCTTTCGAGCTTACAATCTAGGAGGGAGGGGATGGTGGCACAGGAGGAGAGAGCTGTGGGGGATGGAGTGGTAGGAAGAGTGGAGGAGGTCGGCAAGTTAGCAGGGGGTGGGGTAGGCTTCCCTGAAGAGATGGGTTTTCAGGGTGCGCCTAAAGGAGAGGAGAGTAGGTGATAATCTGATGGGTTGGGGCAGGGAGTTCCAGAGGATGGGTGACACCCTGGAGAAGTCCTGGAGGCGGGCATGGGAGGAGACCAGGGAACTAGAGAGGAGGTCTTGTGAGGAGCGGAGTGTGTGTGTTGGGTGGTACTTGGATATTAGGTCGGTGATGTAGTTCGGGGGTGCAGCTTTGTACGTCAGTGTTAGGATTTTGAATTTGATCCGTTGCGCAATCGGAAACCAGTGGAGGGATTGGCAGAGGGGGGTGGCGTAAACGGAGTGGTTGGAAAGGTGAATGAGTCTGGCAGCCGTATTCAGGATCGACTGAAGCGGGGATAGCCAGAGGCGAGGCAGGCCAGTGAGGAGGGAGTTGCAGTAGTCGAGTCGTGATATGATGAGGGAGGGGATGAGCTGTTTAGTGGTTTCTGGGGTTAGGAACGTGCGGATTTTGGCGATGTTGCGGAGGTGGAGTCTGCACGAGTTTGTAAAAGATTGGACTTGGGGCTTGAAGGATAGGTTGGAGTCCAGAATGACACCAAGTACTCTGGCCTGCGGGGCTTTTTTAGTAAAGTGTTAGCATAATGGCTGCTGCCCCCTTTTTTGTTGGTAAAATGTTAGCAGGTTTTATTTTGGTAATTTCACTGACTTCTTATTTGGAGCTAGTAGTAGTCAGTCCATTTGTTATTACTTGGCATTTCTTTGTTGTAGATCCAGCCAGATGGAGTATCACTTGAGTACAATTCTTATTCCTGGAACAAGGTACTGACCTTTTTTATATCATAACAGCCTTCATATTTGTTGCTCAGTTCTTGAATTTACAGTAGTTTTGTACTTTGTTCTTCAGATTGCTAATGTTCTGTACCTTGAGGCTCCAGCTGGCGTGGGCTTCTCTTACTCTGATGACAAAAATTATAAGACCAATGACACAGAGGTAAGCCTAATACCTGAACTCCACCATTTTAGTTTTCTTTTCCCCAGACAATGTTGCTATTCTTGGTACATAGTGTAACATTCCATTATCACAAATGGCAAATCCTTCCTCTGTCCTGTAGGTGCTGCTGGAATGATTTTACTGGTTTTGATATTGTTGCTTGACACCATGTTATGCCATAAATATTAGCCTAACATGGTCTTAAAGGTGGACTTTCCCTTGTGGTGTGTTTTTTGTGTGTGGGTTTTTTTTTTTTTTTTTTTTTTATCTGCTTGAAATAAATGGTAATCGATCGCTCTGTGGCCATACATATAGTCTGGAGCAAAATTAATTAAATTACCATTTATTTCAAGCAGAAAAAAAGTCATGTCTAGAAACAAAAAACACTACCTGCCAGGTGTGGCAGTAAATTTCATTTTACTGTATCTATTGCTCTGTGGCTATACATATAGTCTGGAGCAAAATTAATTAAATACAGTTAAAATTTACTGCCACACCTGGCAGGTAGTGGGTTTTTTTTTTTTTTTACCGGGAAAAGTCTTATTTGCCTGTCTGACATATGATTTCACTTTGTTACTGGGCTAAGCTACATCAACTACCATTCACTTGTCAAATAAGAGTGCTCTATACTTGCATATGTGTACAACACAACAAACAGCCACCTACCTAATGCCATCAAAACAATAACAAATTGATCAAAAATAATAAAAACTCCAGGAAACCAAAGTTATAGAAAAAATATGGCTACAGCCCTTTATTGGGATTTAAAATCCTAATGTGATAACTTCTCATAATAAAACGTGTTCAGTCTTCAGTACGTGAGCACTAAGGATCTGTGTCATACCACCTGAAATACTGTCCATCTGCAAAGGTGGGCAACATTACCTGCCAAAAAGTCAAAGCCACAATAAAGAGAGGGAGTGGAGGGAGATTCTTGATTAAGATCTGAACTGTGGACAGGACCCAGAAGACGGAGACCTATATGCAAGACCTTAATCTTATTGGCTGTTGATGTTCTCTGAATGTCAGCTTCCTTTCACTTTTTACAGCTGCTCTTCAGTATAATCCAACAGCTGTTTATGGCACTTTTCTTCAGTAACAGGGAATGGAGAGGTCAGGACCTGAAAGATTAAACTGAAAAGCCAACAGTCCTGGCACAATCTGTAACTTTTTAGTGCTCGTTCAAATGGATGATCAGGGGCGGATAGGCTGCTGCATTCGGAAATGGCGCAATTCTTGTATATGCACAAGGGAGATTCTTCTATCCACATTAAACAGTGTATTCTGATAGCTGCTGCGTGCATGTGCAATTTGCATTATATGTGGCTGGAGACAGAAGACCTGGACACAGAAGAAGACTGGGAGAAGATGACAGCAGTGGTGGCCTAGTGACAAAAAGGAGCATAGACCTTGTATTTCTAGAGGAGGGCACATTAAAAGGCATGTCTGCTATAATGTGCAGATATGCTGTGCACACTATGGCAAGAGTTCTGCTTTAAATGTACACCTCCCCTTCTTTCAGTGTAGCCGCACTCTTGCCTTCATCCTTGTGTGATCCTGCCTGCTACTGCACAGCCTTTTCAAGAAAAAACATCCTCACCAAATCCATTGTCTGGTGCGCATGTGCACCACAGCCATATTCATTCTTTACATGGTCTGTACTCATTATAGTCCCTTACACCAATATAAAAAAATTACAGATGAAAATCTAGTATATTAACTGCTCACTTGTGGGGTCCCCCCCCCATTCACTTGCAATGTGTCTCATAGTTAGTCTGGCTGAAAAGACAAAAGTCCATCCAGTTAAACCTTAAAAAAAAAAAGTTATCCTATATCCACAGTTGATCCAGAGGAAGGAAAAAAAAAAACCCAGCAAAGCATGATCCAATTTGCTCCTGCAGAGAACACAATTCCTTCCTGATCCCCCGAGAGGCGATCGGATATTCCCTGGATCAACTTTACCTAGAAATGTTAGTATCCAGTTATATTCTGTGTATATAAGAAAGAATCCAGGCCTTTTTTAAAGCAATCTACTGAGCTGGCCAGAACCAACTCTTGAGGGAGTCTATTCCACATTTTCACAGCTCTCACTGTGAAGAAACCTTTCTGTGTTTGGAGATGAAATCTCTTTTCCTCCAGACGTAATATGTGCACCCTTGCCCTCTGTGTAGAGTTATTCACCCTGAGGTCATCACAGAGTTCATTATATGAACCACTGATGTATTTCTACATGTTGATCATATCCCCTCTTAACCTCCTCTTCTCTCTGAACCTGCTAATCTGTTTGACTGCTTCAGGATAGTTCCCCAGCTCACATCCATATGCAAAAGTTTTTTTTTTTTTTTTTTTTTTTTTTTTTTCTTTTACATGGCAAGAAAAACCAGCAAGACTGCCAATGTGTTTTGGCTATACAGTATTAATCATAGCATTGATTAAGGCTGTGATTTATGGCTGCATAGCCTAAACACTTAAGCAGTCTTGCTGTTGCTTTTTAAACAAACTTTTGGATCTAGATCTTAAATGCACATATAATCTTAAAGGAAGAGTTGTTGATAAAAATAGGTTCTCTAGAAGTGCTTCATTTAAAATCTAGGGAAACTCCAGACACTGACATGGTGTTATGAAATGAGTGTGCTGGTTCCTGGATTTGTTTTTCCCTGGTCTGCACCACCTTGTTCCACTTAACTTGTTTTGGAATGTTGTGTCTAATTGTGTATGTTGTGAGTGGTATGGCTGTGATTATCATGTTTTGGAGTAATTGATTTAGTAAATCAGACACATTGCCACATATGGAATCTGAAAGGAATTTTGTTTTTTTCGTTGTGTGGCTGATTTGTGGTTGCCTCATTGGGATTTATTCCTGTGTATTTAACATCCTGTATTATCGGGAAGATCACATCAGCTAGTGTGGTTAAGCCCATAGACTGCCACAATCTTTTAACGTTTTTGCCTTCCAGGTAATGCATATGTGCGGTACAAAAAGGGTGGGCTTTAGAGCCCACATGCTGTGCACATAGGTCCATGTGTGCCAGAGGTTTCTTTGCCAAGGGCATGCTTACCGTGACTGAGATGTTAGACTGCTCCTGGCCTTTAGTAATGATTTGGTTGCTGGTGGGACCAGCTTCTGACCATTGTGACAGCCAGCCACATTCGTCACATGATCAGGCAGTATTTTCCACCCCCTGGGTGTAATAGGCCAAGGGACACTGAGACTGGATGGGAAGGTGTTAAAAGGAAGACCCTCACCGAAGCCAGTCATACTGTTTCCTCAGGGCAGACAGTATCTCCTTCCTTCCAAGGATATGGATAAAGGAAACCCGTGCTTATAGGATATGGAGGTTACCATTGCTAACGTGTCCTTCTGACTGTTAGTCAGCTGATCTTTCTTGCTAATCCAGTTTCTCATTTCTCTAATTTCTCTTAGCATGCTGGTTCCAGGTCAGTGACTTGGGTAATAATGGCTGACCTTTTTTTTTTTTTTTAAATGGAGGTCAGAAATGGCAGCCCTGTATTACTCCTACTACGTTTTTTAAGGCAAACTGAACAATACTTGATAGGGTCTATTAAAGCAGAACTTTGTCCACATACATACAGTGCCTCCAATAGCCTTGAGCATCCGGTAATACTTAAGCTGTGATTATAGTGATCTTCCACACTGCCATCTCAATTGCAAACTTGGGCAAGCAGAGTGGACCCATCTTTAAAAACATTTTTGCTGCTCAATGTCGTCATACCTGCATTGTTATCAGTGCAGACGCAAAGGCCATATTATTAGGATGGGACATGGCTATCAGTAGGAGTGCCCACTCACATGTCTACACTAGAGAATGTAGGACTGCAGATTAGGGGGAATATTGGGGCTCAAGTTGATGTGCATTTTGGAATGCAGGTAAGCAAAATCCCATTGGATGGTAATTGGTAAGTACTCCATGGAAGTTCAAGGTTGTATTTGGCCTGCTTTGCATTGCAATTTTTTTCTTTGGTTGCAGCATGACTTATTGAAGTGCATTCAAACTGCAGGTAAAGCAGGCCAAATGCTGTGCTTTTCTATCTGAATGCTGCTTCATTCGTTCAAATTGAAAATTTGTCAGATGCTACATTTTCTGAGACATGAGCCCCCAGTGGGTGTCAAAACACATCGGGAGGGAGGGAAACGAGATGTAGGTGAAAATGGTGGGTGTGGTGTTGTGTTCCCCTGGAGTTTTGTTTTATATTTCAGATCATCTTGGATTCCCAAAGATTTTTAGTATTTACTTTTAAAGAGAAAACCAGACATATCAGATTTA